>NW_021780168.1:612500-889455 GCF_900963305.1 Echeneis naucrates
CTCCTAAAGTCACATATTTTATTCTTTACTCAGGTTGATGGACTGCAGGTTGTCAGAGATCAGCTGTTCTTCTCTGGTCTCAGCTCTGAAGTCCAACCCCTCACATCTCAGAGAACTAGACCTGAGTTGGAACTGGGACCTGAAGCATTCAGACGGAAGGATCTGTCTGATCTTGTGGAGAGCCCAGACTTCAGACTGGAGACTCTGAGGTCAGTAGAGTTGGATTCAGTTAATGTTCCTTTCAGTAATATTGTTTAAATCCAGTATCAGAGCAAAGACTCAGTGTTTCCTATGAACCTTCAAACTCCTCAGTGAAGCTGTGAGAGAAGAACAGAAACAGACTTCAGGATTAGACAGAAAGACTGAGAGAAAACAGTCAGCCAATCAGATCAGTCAGAGGACTGTTTTGATCATGTGACCATCTAATGAAGCAGATTCCAGCTGAAGAACTCAGAGATGTTCAGATTCTGGTCCTCGTCCATCAAACTGTCAGATCTGAGCTGAGACTGTTCTCTGATCGGGTTCATCTGTCAAAGCTCTGAGATCAGTCTGACTGAAAGCTGCACATCACTGATCTTCTTTCATCACACTGTCACCATGTGGTCTTTCTGCAGACCAGAATCCTGTCTGTCTGTCTGTCTCTCAGTTTAAATGGACCTTCAGTAAATCATCAGTAAAGTGATGACCCTTCATGACTCAGCTCTTTATCTCCAATGTGCTGAGTCAGCAGACTTGAGGTCTGTGAGTTTCCAGCTCAGTGTGTTCACTCCAACACTTTAACATGAGCTGAGAGGAAGCAGCTGCTGCACATCTGGACTGAACAGGACTGAAGTCCCTGCAGGTCTTTATGCTGGATCTGCATCACTGACTGACAGCTCTTGGACAGAGTCAGGAAACACTGATGGATCTGCTCTCTTCTTCTTCTCTCCACAGGTGGAGGTGGTGAAGAGGAAGGTGTGTGTTGATGGAGAATCAGCTGCTTCCTGATGATCCAGATGTTGCAGCAGCAGCTTGTCCAGACTCTGGACCATGTTCACTGGGAGGTGGAGAGGAGAGCTTCATCCAGCAGAGACTGACAGAGGAATCAGAACTGGTCTGAGAACAGAGTCCAGTCCACCATGATCCCAGAGACTCCTCAAGTCCTCCTCTCCTCTCAGCTAGCTCCTCCAAACTCCACCTGGGGTTTAGGTTCAGCTTCTTCTGGACCCTTTGGGCTGCTTTGGGAACGTTTCTACAAGCATTTTCTTTGTTGGTATAAAACATTTTCTTGTGAAACATGTTACTGTCAGTGCTAAAATGCTAAAAGAGCAGAACTTATAGGACACTGCAGCAGTTTACTTTCTGAAAGGACAATTTTTATTTTGTGTACTAAATGACCTTTGTAAGACAAACATAATGTTTTGTTTAATCTGAATGTCTCTGTCTGAGTAGATGGTGATGTGGCCCAGGTGGGGGATATTGTCTTGTTTATTTTTATATTTTTATGCGCAACATTATTAGTTTGAAAAGCACTGTATAAATAAAGGTCAAATGATTGATTGATTTAATACAGTCCAATGAATTTCTGGTAGAGTTGTGCAGGAGACTCTCAGCTCAGCTGAACTCAGACACTTCTGACTGTTGCCTTCCAACTTTAGTGCTCCGTGTCACAGACTGATCCATTTTCTGACGTTATAGTCCACACCAGGCTGCAGCCTCTCTGTGTGAGAAGCAGATGACTCTGAGGATGAATGAATGTTTCACTGACAACATCAACAACCGTTTACTCACCTCTATGAGGCTGTGTGACGTCACTGGAGATCAAAGGCATTTCCTGTCCTTCATCGCTCTCCCTCGTGACACCAACTCAAACGTCACACTCGCATTCGATTCAGCCGGAACGGCGTTTGCGCACGAAGAAGCTCACGCTTGTCTCAAGAGCGAATAAAGTGAAACACAAATCAGCTGTTATTAGACAAATAAGTTGCGTTAAATTGAACTAAAACCAAATCTGTTGGTTTGTACCTCCTTCCACTTATTAAAATGCGTCTTTTCCTGCTTTCCCTCATTTTTGGAATCACAGACTGAGCACCTCGTCCATTGTGTGTGTGTGTGCGCGCGCTCTCTGCTGGTCTGAGCTCTCAGTTCATTTAAATACCTTGCTGGATCTGTCTGTCTGTATCATGTCAGAAACTCTGAAACACTCTGAACTTTTTTAACACACGCTGGATTTACTGATATGAAAGTGTCCAACAGTCCATGATGGATTATTATAGAAAACAGGGCTGCGGACGCCTGGGGATTCATTACGTCATGGTGAAAGGGGTTAAATAAGCATTCGTGGTTCAGTGGCAGAATTCTCGCCTGCCACGCGGGAGGCCCGGATTCGATTCCCGGCCAATGCAGAGTAACTCTTTAACAACATCCAGATGTTAGAAACACAGTGCTGCTTTGAAAATACCCAGATAGACTCCAACACACTGTGACTTTCTGAAACAACCAGTGGAGCCCCCTGGTGGTCAGTAGAAGTGCAGCCCCTCTGAGCTGGTGGCAGACCAAGGCTTCAGTCTGCACACATATTCCACATGTGATGGCACACACACTGTGTATTGTGGCAACATCCGTCCCCTCAGAGAGAATCTGCTCTTTAACCCTCCTGTCGTTTTCACCCCCCGCCCCTTACTTTAGTGTTCCTGCTCTGTTTTATACGGTGGCCGGTAAGTGCAAAAAAGGATAGTGAGATCGGACTTTCAGAACAAAGTAGCACAAGTGCAGCACACAGCTGAAACGTTTCCTGTTTAGGATGGAATATGGCACCTCACTCAGTGCTTGTCCAGGCAGGAAAAGATTCAGCTGTTATATCTACAACATCTAACATTAGGTGCAAGGCACTGCTGGGATTTCAACCAAGGATCTCCATTTCCATTTCTGTGAAGAATGTAGAGAAAAGATGAACATCATCTGTTTTTTTTTTTATTTTGGTCTTTTAAAAGTGTGGGCTGTCAAAAGTCGACCATACCTAATTAGTAAATGAAAGATAGGCCTTCAGGAAACAGGGAGAAAGAGAGAGAGTGATGACCTGACAGCACTTATGAAAGCGGATGCAGCACTTCAGTATAACCTTTGAATTAACATTCAACAGGTTAAAGCCAGACAACAAGGATGGGATTCCAACCCACGCGTGCAGAGCACAATGGATTAGTAGTCCTTCGCCTTAACCACTCGGCCACCTCATCATGTTTGTTTCTTCTGCTAAAAACAGCACCAACCACAAAATTACTGTCGTGGGTTTTGAGGTTGGCTAGCTAAGTCAGTGGAGCATCAGAAAGGAGCAGAGAGGAGGCTTCATCAAACAGTTTTTCTCTTCACCTGCTGCAGTAGCTCAGAGCTTCTGTGGTTAGGTAAAGGTCCAAAGAGGATGTAGATCAGTGGATCAGCAACAACCACAAAATTACTGTTTCTCTTATCCAGAGATTGCAATGATAACGCAGTCTATCTAATGAACACCCAGGGGCGGCTCGATCCCTGTGCTTAAAGATTTTATGATGAGAGGGATGACCTGCAGTATTAACCCCTGGCTGGTACAGGGCTGTTTTTTCAGCAAGCCAAGTTGCAATGATTAATTGAATTTCATCTGAATTATACACGTATCAGAAGCCTGAGTAGTGACAACAAACATGATGAGGTGGCCGAGTGGTTACAACATACAAGGTTTCATATGCAAGCACGAACTCTGGCTGACTGTGATGTTTCTCATTTCAGCCCACCTGGTGTTGGTATAGTCAGTCACTGTAACTTTTGTTCACAGGGAGATGAAAAATGCCTGACTTAGTGGATTGGTTTTCATTGACAAGAAACAAACTGACAGTGGTGGGATTCGAACCCATGCCTCCAAAGAGACTGGAGCCTTAATCCAGCCCGTTGGGCTGCTCGGCCACACTACCACTGTATGGCTGTTTAAGTTCATGCTGGATGTTCACTACCCACTTCTCCAAGTCAAACTGTGAAGGTTTCAAATCCAGTTCAGTCCAAACAGTTCCAGTTTTGTTGTTGCTTCTGTCGGCAGAACTCAAAGGTATCTGGCAGGACCATGATTGTCTTTTGAGCTTCATTAACAGAGTGCACTCTACTGTGGAGGTCATGACAAAAAAGTGGGAGGAGTCTTTGATCTCTTTGATGTCATTAGAACCTTGGTGACATCACAGAATCAGCATCTCCTTTGATGGTTACTGATGGAACAGGAAAAGGTCAGATCCTGATATAATCTTGTGAATCCACAAGTATGTCTTTCTTTGTTTGTGTACCAACAGCCTGAGCTCTGGTTCTGACTTGTGTGGCGTTTTGTTTTTTTTTTGGATTAACCTCATTATTTACACACATTCAGGACATTAATGTGACAGTTTATTATATGCTAAAGAAACTTTGGTAATAGTCACGATGGTCAGCCACATACATTGGGGGTATTTTCAGATCCAAAATGCATCCCTGTACATCAGAGTGGTGCCGTGGTTTATTTGGTCAAAGCGCCTGTCTAGTAAACAAGAGAGCCTGCGTTTAAATCCCAGTTTTGTGGAAGAGGTGAAACCAAACCAGATACTATCCAGCAGAAACAGCTGAGTAGAGTGCTGTGGACTTGAGCCAGTAACAGGCTGAATGATTTCAATGCAGATAAAGGTTGTATATGTTGGCTGGTTAAAGCAACCTGTGTTAAAATCCCAGCAGTTCCTTGTTGCTCAGGTCAGATGTTGTAGATACAAACTACTTGTGGGTTTTCATCAGCTGTAGGTTACAATGATTAATATTATAGATATGACCTCTGCGTTATGGACCCAGCACGCTTCCACGGCATTAAAATATGGGAGAGCTGAGTGATGTTGTTAGGACTCATCTAAGAGGATCAGAGCACTAACTGGTGCTCAGTTATCATTATCAAGGTCGATGATAGCCACACACTTTTAGTTCCACTTTTGGGGGAGAACTGTAACACTGCAACAGTGTTTCTGCAAACAAGGCAAGAGAGGAAGCCTGACAAAAAAATTCAGATCATGTAAACTGATATAGACGATATAATGTATGATTATATAACTTTAATTCCCTCCCTAACATTGTCTCAATGAAGAATACATGGAAATCACTTAGATTAGGGCAGGGGGCCGCAACCTGTGGCTCCGGAGCCACATGAATGTGACAGCTGTTTATTCTGTGAAGTTTTATAACAAGCCAAAAAACCACTTTCACACAGGCAGGTTAGCTCAGCTGGTTAGAGTGTGGTGCTAATAACGCCAAGGTCATGGGTTCAATCCTCATACTGGCCACATGCAGCCTCTCAGGACTTGTTGTTCTCTTCAATGCAATCTGTAACCTTTTTCCAACCAGTGGAACTGCCCCCTGGTGGTCATTAGAAGTGCAGCTTAACTTATCGGATACAGCAAGAACACAAAGTTACAATGATCAGAGCAAAGACTGCAGATTGATCATTGCCTTTGTACAGTTTAGTGATTAGTTTTCCATTTCCAAAAGCATTGTGCTGTTACTGTATGTGGGAATTCATTTCTTTAATTCACTGGTATTATTGTGGACACATGGAAGACCAGAGGAAATTTAAGATGATATGGCCTGCACTTTGACCAGCTAAGCCACAGCACCACTCAGATGTATCATTGGGTTGGATGATAAAGGGGTACAATTTCTTTTTGTATTTTTTACACAAAACTTTCAAAGACAATCCCTGAGCATTGTTTTTAATTATATTTACGCAAAACTCCAGATGAGACTGCAAGCTGTGCACAGCAAGCACAGTGGCGCAGCGGAAGGGTGCTGGGCCCATAACCCAGTGGTCGATAGATCAAAACCATCCTCTGCTGTTTATCCACACTATACATCATGAGACATAAGTTTTAACTGGAAAAAGTCAGGAGTTTTTCAGCAGCACTAATTTACAGGAAAACATGCAGAATGTCATTTATCACTTTCTCCAGTAATGTGTACAGTTGTCACTGTGCTGCTCCTGACTCAGTGATGCTGTTTAATGCTTATAGGGCCGCCGTTCTTAAAGTGTGGGCTCCACCCCACTGGTGGGGAATGGAGACATGACAGTTGGGGCGTGACCAACCGGAGGAAATGGCACTGGAAGACACTGGCTGATCTCAGATGTCACAAACACACATCCTGGCCACCCGAATTTATTAACTTTGTGCCCTTTGGAAACTGGATTGGGAATGAAGTTACGCCATATTTAAATTCCGAGTAGGTGCATGATTTATACGGAAATCAATAATCCATTCACTGAACACTTCGGCAATGTTTTCCTGAAAGCCTACCCATTATCTGTTATCTGTTGCACCACATGCCCATAAAATAGGCTGTAGGCCGACATTATTGTCACTGTGAAGATCAACAAGTTCAACTATTGTATAGACACAATAACAATTGAACAACAAAACGTGGTATTTATTCATTCATTCAAATTTAGAAATGAATCAACAGGCGTGAACTCGGAGCTAAGAAATGACGACTATTCAATTAACTCTTTCGTTAAAAACAATACCGAATGCCACAACAGACGATGAACCACAATTAGAGGAATCTCGTTTTCGCTGCAATCTCACGCAGATCCTCAATCATTTAGGACCACTTCGCTTTCCGTAGAACCCGTTGTCCTGGGTTGGTCCTGTGGGCGGAGTCAGTTAACGTGGCTCTTCAAAGGGGAACCGGAAACGGCCGGAGCTGCTCCACACAAACGGGACTGGCGGTCTTTTGTCCCTCAGCTGGAAAGTGAAGGAGGTAAAATGTCCACAGCAGAAGTCCTGCGGGGTTTTGTCACCGACAGACTCGCCGCCGCCTGCCGGGAGATCTTAGCGGCCGTGGACAGAATCGTAGCCGGATATGAGGAGGAGGCTTCGGGCTTCAGGCAGGAGATCGACCGGCAGAGGAGCCAGCTGGAGCTGCTGCAGCCCCGAGTCCTGATCCACAAAACGGGTCGGTTGTTTTTATGAATGAGAAAGGCTGAGGACTGTATTTGGCAGATGTAGAATGAAGCAGCTGGAGGAATAACTGTGTTCATATTGTAGCTAATAAAGAGGATTCATTATTGAATCGTTTCCTCCAGATGTTCAGCAGCTGATGGTGAAAAAAGAGGTTCTTACTGAGTTCACCTCCAGTCCGGATCCGGAGGATTCAGAGAGTCCAGTCCTTAAACAGGAACAGGAGGAGGACCAGGTACCAGGACTGGAGGAGACCAGGAACCCTGTGAGGCCGTTTCAGGTGAAGACTGAGGATGAAGAGATGAATGAACCGGCCAGGAGCTGTGATCCACAGAGTCCTCTTCAACCAGATCCAGATCCAGAGGAAGAGGTCTCAGACTCCTCTGATACTGAAATCAGTGAAGATGATTATCATGAAACCAGAGTGGCCCAGTTAGATGTGAAAATAGATGAAGGTGATGCAAATATTAAAAAATGTGACAGCAATGAAAAACCCATCAGCTGCTCTGAGTGTGGGAAAACATTTAAAAAAAAGTCGTATCTGAAGATTCACATGGTAGTCCACACAGGAGAGAGACTGTTCTGCTGTGATGTTTGTGGGAAAAAGTTTTTGCAGAAGTCCCATCTTAGGTTGCACATGGTAGTTCACTCACAAGAGAGACCGTTTGGCTGCTCAATTTGTGGCAAAAGATTTAAGCGACGGGATTATCTTAAATCACACATGGTAGTCCACACAGGAGAGAAACCCTTCAGCTGTGATGCTTGTGGGAAAAAATTTAAAGTAAGGCGAAACCTGAAATTACACATGAAGGTCCATACAGAAGAGAAACCCTTCAGCTGTGATGTTTGCGGGAAAAGATTTAAACTAAAAAATAACCTTAAATCGCACATGGCCGTCCACACAGAAGAGAAACCCTTCAGCTGTGATGTTTATGGGAAAAGATTTAAACCAAAGAAAAGCCTTAAATTGCACATGGAGGTCCATACAGAAGGGAAACCATTTGGTTGTGACGAATGTTAAGAAGAAAAAGACCGAAGCGGCTGACTGCAGGATCTTTGTTGGTTGACCAAAAGTAACCTGTAACATGTTTGGTCATTTTTTTTTAACTTTTGCTTTGCTGTTTTTGTGTTTGGGTCAGTGACATATATACCAGAAAAATGGGTTTTGTCAAAGAATTTAAATAAAACGCATAAAAAATTTTGACTTTTGTTCTACTAACTCTCATCTTCATAGAAACATTTTTTTTTTTTTACATTTTATTTTGGAATCAGAAATTATGTGACAATTTGTTGTATTATGCCTAAAATCGTCATATGCTGTGACATGAAAATAATATAAACTGAAAAAAAAAAACCTGTAAGTTACTTACTTTATCAAAGTCATTTATAAGAACTAAACTGTCATCCATTATGGTTTTGTGAAAATGAATTAAATTTGAGCTTTATTTTCTAAATCATCGGTCAGTGTGAGACCTATGCTGTCGGTCTTTCAACATATTTTCTACTTATTGCAATATATTTTGCTATAAAATTCTAAAAATATTTGTGACTCTGATACTGTTTTCTATCTATTCCATTAAACATTTTCAGATTTTGTCATTCATAAGTATGTTATTTACACATGTAGCAGACTCTGGCTGGCAGAAATGAGATCCACAGGTCACAGTAAGGTGACTCAAAGAGAGCTCATAAAAATATCACTTGAACAGAAAACAGGAACCAAACAAATGCCTAACACCAACTGTAAAGATTCCAGAGTAATTTACAGTTGGCAAACTTCCATCAGACTTACTCCCCCACAGGAAAAGGATAATTTACATAAAACCCCCACAAAGGGACTCTGAAATCAGGTGGTAACAACAACTATCACCTCGGACCGATAGCAACTATCACCTCCCACCAAACAACGTATAAAGGCACCTTGGTACCCCCCACACACACACATTTCTTTATTTGACTGTATCTTATATTTTCGTGCCGATGAGACAGGCAGGAAGTCTGGCTTTCAAAAGGCAAGAGAAACCGGTTGGTTTTCAAAATAAAACAGCTTTATTTCCCCATCTGAGAATTGAACCCTGGTCTTCAATGTGACAGGCGGAGATACTGTCCACTGTCACTTTGAGGAAAAACAAACAAAGAATAAAGTCGTTTCCTCCCAGTTTCTCCTCCAGGGACCTTTTGTGTGTGTGGTGAACATGACAACCACTAAACTACGGAAACTGTTGGGATCCCACAAGTCCCCTGAGACATATGTGACCATCAAGGAGCTTTAAAACCCCATAGACTTCAATACACTTTGACTTCATTGTCCAATCAGTGGAGCCTCCCCCTGGTGGTCATTAGATAGACTGCAGGTGGAAGTACTTTTTAACCAGCACATCTACTTTCATAGAAAGTTTATGGTTCTTAACTTAGCAGATACAACAGTAACAAAGTTACAATGATCAGTCTAGATAGATAGATAGATAGATAGATAGATACTTTATTTATCCCAGACTGGGAAATTGCAGTGTAACAGCAGCATTACGGTTACACATACACACACACAGAATTACACATAGGGAATAAAATATATAACATGAATGCATCTGGGTGTTCAGTCAGTAGTTTGGCAGCGGTGGAGCTGATGACTTCACAGGCTACCGCTGCATCAGCTGACGGGGGGATGTAAACAGTGATAACAATGGTGTACGGCAGGCTGTAACATCATGTCTCTGTGGGGGAATCGGTCAGCGTGTTTGGCTGCTAACTGAAAGGATGATGGTTTGAGCTCACCCATTGAAGTGCTTTGTCTTATCTGCTGGAATTATAGTGGACATGTGGAACACCAAGATTTGATCTGGAGAAGTGCCCTGGTTTTGGCAGTTGATGTGGTACCTGATTGAGGTTCAAGCGCAGCTTATTTTGACCTACATTTCCAATATGCTCTCTCCTCTTTCAACCACACCATGAAATATTGTGAGGTTTGATGCATCACGCTGACTGGTTGTGTGTCCAAAAGGCTGTCAAAGACATCTTTCTTCCATTGTCTCCTCCAAACCTTTGGACACAGCTTTGAGGTTTCTCATAACGTCATATGTGTGTCATTTTTGCAGTGAAGCTGGCAGAAGTATGCGGTAGTGTGGCCGAGCAAGTACAATCTTGTGTTTAATTAAATGTACAACTTATAAATGGAGTGTTGCATCAGTGGCCACCGTCACTTCAAGTAGAAACTTGTTTAATCTACTCACATTCTTGGGCCACCCCTTAAGGTGGTAATCTGTTTCATCTGGTAAAATTTACTGCCAGTAATGGGACAAAGTTTCATTGTTGACCTCACCGAAGTACCCCATGACAAATGATGGCTTTTTGCAGTTTAACCCTTGTAGCAGCCACCTGGGTGAAATCAGCAGCTGGTGTTTGCTTTCCCACTAAAACTTGAAAATGTATCTAAGTAATACTTATACAGAGCTTTCAGTTGTCACCCGACCACTCCAAATGTGAAACTGACATTTACAAATATGGAATAATGCAATTACAGCCAAACAAGTACTTGGGTATGTGATTTTATTTATATTTGTCTGTCTGTCTCACAGAAGAACATGACAGTTCAGCGGGCTGACATGACCACCCCGCGGTGAGATCAGGGAGTGTCGGGACTCTTCTCTCTCTGGGACACTGGATCTGTCTGTCTGTATCATGTCAGAAACTCTGAAACACTCTGAACTTCTTTAAAACACGGTGGATTTACTGATATGAAAGAGTCCAACGGTCCACCAACCCACCATCGATATATTGTGATGGTGTGAAGAACATGTGAGCAGAAGAGCAGCTGCTTAAGTTTATGATGTGTTCAGGTAACAGTCAAAGCTCCATACACAACAATAGTCCTGCTTCTGTTTACCAAAAGGCTCCAAAGCCCACCCAGGGACCTGCTGTGTTTAGTTCACTTGTTGCTGTAATCTCCAACAAAGAGCTAAAGTCTTGTAGAGAATGTGGCCATCGATCCCACTATCTCTCCCATGCTAAGCAAGCACGTTACCATTTGAGCTAATTCCCCAAACTTTACTCCAGCTTCTCAAAACGGACTCAAAGTGGTACCGTGATGCATATACTGATCTTTATTTGCACGTGCACAGTGTGATTATATATATTTTTATTTTGGCATGTGACCAATTGTCTGCTAGTTTGTTCTCACGACTTTTCTAGCTGTGAAAGTATCTCCAGGAATAAAATGATTAAATCAATACCTCGTTTTAATTGTCAATCTCTATATTATATCAGAGGCCCTTTGTGGTGCATAAACTTATCTTTATTTGCATTTGTATGTGTATACACAACACACACACCACCTTTTCCAGCCTTCATTGTTCTTGGGGAATCCATTCCATATATGTGGAAACCCTTCTCGGACTGATTGGAGCATCCAAACGCTGCACAGCCAAACAATTTATGACCACTGATCGACAAAATGTTAGTTGTAACCAATGAACCATGACACAACTGAACGTCATTTGTTTTGTTTTTTTTATTTTGGTCTTTTAAAAGTGTGGGCGGTCAAAAGTCGACCAAAACAACTTTGTGTAGATACGATGTCTATGTTTAGTTAACTTGTTGTGAACTTGTGGGATCTTCATCCTCTTTGGCATGATGTTTGTGTTTGTCAGTGTGTTTCATTGTAGTTCTGCTGTGCATGTACTGTGATGTGACTCTGTCTGCCAGCTGGTATTTACATGGAATTATGGGGAGCCAATGACATCACAGTCACTTCAAAGGCAACTGAATCATTTCAAAGGCGATGGAATCTTGTCCCAGTAATGTCTTATAGAGCAGAAGACAGAGTTTTGTTTTTTAATTATATATTATATTATCTTCTACCCACGTTCATTATTCTAATTGACCACTAGCGTGCAGTTACAGTCTATTGGTGTAACATGGATCATGGATTCTAGGTCTCCCACATGAATGCCTTTTATACCAGGCATTGCTGCTTAAAGCCGAAAAGAGAGTGCAAAAAATATGCAGGAAATTTCAAGTTGTTAAGTCCCTTCACCTGTAATACACCACTGACCAACCAAGAAGGAACTGGAACCCTCAGTCTTCTGATCCGAAGACAGAGGCCTTGTCCTTTAGGCCATGTGATCTCTGTGCGTGGGCCGTTTTAATGTGCTGTTGTTAGTTTATCATCTGATCTTGTAATATTTCATGGCTTCAACATTCATCAGAATGAAGGCAGCATCGAGCACCAGAGGTCAGTATTGGCCATGACCTGAGATCACATCCACCTTCTGTGGAGGAGATCTGGAGATCTGGAAAATCCAGCATGGGAAGTGCCCTTTGACTTTGTTCTGGCTTTGGCTCTCTGACTTTGTTCTTTCAGGAGAAAAACAGATCAGTCAGATGGGGCGACAGGAACATGAACATGAGTCCTAAATATCTCTTTGCTTCAACATTCATCAGGATGAAGGAAGGGATCTGGAAAAGGTAAAGTCCTGTTCAGTCAATGCCTCACTGTGTTCTTCTTTCTGCAAAGTGGAATCAATAAAGTTTTGTTTCAACACATCATCCTTTAAATGTTGGTTGTATTTTGCATTTCAAATCAAATCAAATCAAATCAGATTTATTTGTATAGCGCCAAATCATAACAAAGTTACATCAAGGCACTTTACATATAGAGCAGGTCTAGACCAAACTCTTTATAAATTTATTTAAAGAGACCCAACAGATCCCCCGATGAGCAAGCACTTGGCAACAGTGGCAAGGAAAAACTTCCTTTAAGAGCACTGAAACCTCGAGCATTTGTTAGCTGAATCTACAGAGTCACTGAAATGATGAAGTGAATCCAGGAAAGGAAATAAATCCAGTTCACAGAAGCGTGCTGGGCCCATAACCCAGAGGTCAATGGATCAAAACCATCCTCTGCTATTCTAACACACTGGATGTCTCATGATCTAGCTGGATCTAGCTGGAGTTTTTCAGCAGCACTGATTAACAGGAAAACATGCAGAATGTCATTTATCACTTTCTCCAGTAATGTGTACAGTTGTCACTGTGCTGCTCCTGACTCAGTGATGCTGTTGGATGCTTATAGGGCCGCCGTTCTTAAAGTGTGGGCTCCACCCCACTGGTGGGGAATAGAGACATGACAGGTGGGGCTTTGTTAATGCCTTTCTTTATGGACAACAAAGATCATAAATTCAAAACAAAACACCCCCCCACACACAAAAAGTCATCATTAACACTTAAGACAGAACAGGTCCTTTTCTTTGATACACATCGACACATCTATTCCATCTATTCCATTCAGAAAGTAAAAATAATATATTTTATGACATCATTACACACAGTGACATATTTCAAGTGTTTATTTCTATTAATATTGATCATTGTGACCTCCAGCTGATGAAAACCCAAAAGTAGTTTATTTCAACAACATTTGACTTCACCCACAAGGAACTGCTGGGATTTAACCACAGGCTGCTTTAACCAGCTAACATACACAACCTTTATCTGCATTAGTTGTGAAATCATTCAGCCTGTTTGAACCCAGGACCCAGAAAAAAAAACATGTTCTCACTTCGTCCAGCTCCTCGCTAGTATAGTGGACAGTATCTCTGCCTGTCATACGGAAGACCAGGGTTCGATTCCCCGACGTGGAGAACAGTGTATTCTCAAAATAGCTTATTAACCAGCGTGATCGAAGTTCACTCTCTCCAGATCTGACCAGTCAGATTCGTCTCGCTTGCAGGCAGACAGACAACAAGGGTTGTGTTCCATGTCCAAGCCTTGTGTTCATTGCGCTTAAATATCTCGCAACACTGGTGTACTTTTACGCTACACAAAAAGCAGCTGCTTTCATATCGCCTGCTGTTCACACGCCAGTGTGAGAGCTGAAGTTGAGGACAAATGTTCTCCTTGATAATCTGAGTGAAGTGAGTTCCTGCTGGGAGCACCTCAGGGCAGCAAGGTGCCTTTATACATTGTTTGGTGGGAGGTGATAACCGACTATCGATCCTGGATGATAGCTGTTGTTACCACCTGAATTCAGAGTCCCTTTGTGGGGGTTTTATGTAAATTATCCTTTTCCTGTGGGGGAGTAAGTCTGATGTAGGTTTCTTCAGCCAACCATAAATTACTCTGGCATCTTTACAGTTTTAAGGCTCAAAGCTCGGGGGTTTGTTGGTGTTAAACATTCCTTTGGTTCCTGTTTTCTGTTCAAGTGATATTTTTATGAGCTCTCTTTGGCACCAGAGCATCCCTGTGACCTTACTGTGACCTGTGGATCAAATTTCTGCCAGCCACAGTCTGCTACATGTGAAAATATCATACCTTTATGAATGATGAAATCTGAAAACATTCATGGAATACATAGAAAATAGGATCACCAAGTCACAAATATTTTTAGAAATTTATAGTAAAGTATGTCACAATAAGTAGAAAATATGCTGAAAGACCGACAACATAGGTCTCACATTGAGCAAAAATAGAAAATAATACACAAATTGAATTCATTTTCACAAAACTATAATGGTTTACAGTTTAGTTCTGATAAATGACTAATACAGTGAGTAACTTAAGAAGGATTTATTGCTATTTCAATTCATATCAAATTATGTTCATGTCACACCATATGACGATTTTAGGCACTAATACAACAAACTGTCACATAAATTCAGATTCTGATTAAAAATCTAAAAACGTGTTTCTATAAACATGAGGTAGTAGAACAAAAGTCAACCTTTTTTATGCCTCTTATTTGGATTTTTTGACAAAACCCATTTTTTCTGGTATATATGCCACAAACACAAATGAGTAAGGACAAAAAAACAACAAAGCAAAAGTTAAAAAAAACTATCAAACATGTTCCAGTTTTTTGGTCAACCAGTAAAGATCCTGCAATGAGCCTCTTTCGTCTTTTTCTTTACAATCGTCACAACCAAACGGTTTCTCTTCTCTATGGACCTTCATGTGTGGTTTAATGTTTTTCTTTAGTTTAAATCTTTTCCCACAAACATCACAGCTGAAGGGTTTCTCTTCTGTATGTACTTTCATGTGTCTGTTAAGGATTCCCTTTAGTTTACATCTTTTCCCGCAAACATCACAGCTGAAGGGGTTCACTTCTGTGTGGACTACCATGTGTGATTTAAGGTTGATCTTTTGTTTAAATCTGTTCCCACGAACATCACAGCTGAAGGGTTTCTCTTCTGTGTGGACCTTCATGTGTTTCCTAAGGATTCCCTTTAGTTTAAAACTTTTCCCGCAAACATCACAGCTGAAGGGTTTCTCTTCTGTGTGGACTACCATATGTGATTCAAGATAATCTTGCTGCTTAAATCTTTTGCCACAAAATGAGCATCCAAACGGTCCCTCCTCTGAGTGAACTTCCATGTGCTGTTTCTTCAACTTTTTAAATGTTTCCCCATGCTCTGGGCAGCTGCTGGGTTTCTCATTACTGTCACATTTTCTAATATTTACATCTGTCCACTTCTGCTGTGGACATTTTAGCTCCTTCACTTTCCAGCTGAGGGACAAAAGACCGCCAGTCCCGTTTGTGTGGAGCAGCTCCGGGCGTTTCCGGTTCCCCTTTGAAGAGCCACGTTAACTGACTCCGCCCACAGGACCAACCTTCTACGGAAAGCGAAGTGGTCCTAAATGGTTGAGGATCTGTGTGAGATTGCAGCGAAAACGAGATTTCTCGAATTGTGGTTCATCGTCTGTTATGGCATAAGAGTTAATTGAATATTCGTCATTTCTTAGCTCCGAGTTCACGTCTGTTGATTGATTTTTAAATTTGAATGAATGAACAAATACCACGCTTTGTTGTTCAATTGTTATTGTGCCTATGCAACAGTTTAACTTGTTGATCTTCACAGTGACAATAGTGTCTGTCTACACTGGGCATGTGGTGCAACAGATAACAGATAATGGGTAGGCTTTCAGGAAAACATTGCCCAAGTGTTCAGTGAATGGATTATTGATTTCCGTCGTCGTTCAGTCGAGCATGCTAACCAGTTAGCTAGTTTAATAAGTGATCCGACAGTGAGGTTTACTTAACGTGAGCTGCTCTCCCACAGCTAGGCTAGCTGGCATCCATTTACACAAAGATTAACAATGAATGGTCTAACAAATGCGTTCTCCGTTTCTTGTTTTAATGTAATAACTAAGATATCAGTAACATACATGTTGTATTGTCCCGTTTAGCTTTCCGTACACTCAGCTGTGTTTCTATTTGCGTTTCTTCCTTCAGTACGTACGGTAACATGGAAACTACGTCCGGCTCAGCAGTAAATCAGCGTAAAGGGGAACCAGGCAGTCCCAGGAAGGACACCACCAGCTCATCCCATTTTGAAACCGTCCATCAGTCTGTTTTTCCCGGTCAGGTTCGTCATTGTAATTTCATATTTATTTCTTCTTATATATCTGCAGGCAATGAGTCCTCCACACAGCTCTCTGATGCATTTCATCAGTTCCATTGTAATAATCCGTTTTCTCCGTTCAAACTTAGAAGTGAGCTGAAAGAAAAGGAGCAGTTCTGAAAACAAGTTTGGGAATTTGTACAGCAAACTAAATGCTGTAAATTCACCACTCATGAGTCTTGAAACAAACTTCCGTCTTCCTGCAGCACCTGTAACAAATTTTCACCTGAGTTCAGGGAACTCTACAATTGTCTTTACTGTACTCAGTCAGCCTGTACAGATGATTCAGTAACAGCTCAGTTATCTTTAGTCCAACAACTGCTGTCTATTTCTACCACAGGGAGCCACAGGCTTTAGTGTTTTCAGTCCTAACCCTTGATTGTCAAGCAATCATATTCCCATTTAATGCAGATTTTTCATCTACAAAAAGTAGATGAACATCTGACTTTAGCAACAAGGAACTGCTGGGAGACATGAAGACTGTGCAGTTAAGTGACTGGTCAGAGACAGTGCTGTGTCCTTTTAATGAAACTTATATGAATTTAACTCAACAACCTTAAACTTTATCAATGAGACACTGAACCCAGGATCTCCTGTTTACTAGACAGGCGCTTTGACCAACTAAGCCACAGCACCACACAAAATATAAATAAAATATAAATAAATAATGAGGTTAATCAAAACAAAATGCCACACAAGTCAGAACCAGGGCTCAGGCTGTTGGTACACAAACAAAGAAAGGCATACTTGTGGATTCACAAGATTATATCAGGATCTGACCTTTTCTGACCTCTCCAAGTTTGTAGCTCTACAAGGCCTCATGGTGACAGTTTAATTTGGTTAATGAACTTAATGAACTGCATTAGAGGAAGACTCTGTGGCGCAATGGTAGCGCGGGATGTCCTCTCTACAGAACAGGCACTTTAAGCAGCTAAGCATCAGTACTGCAAGTTTTTCTCCAGGTTGTCTCTGAAACCATGTCTGTGTCAGTGAATACTTGTGCTCCTCACAGCTGTGTGTTTTTTGTCTCACGGTTTTGAAGTATAGTTAGTTACATCTAATTCAGCTATGTTAGACAGGTGTCTGGGAGAGACTCGGAGTAGAAAAGCTGCTCATTTCTCCTTTCAGTTTACCCAACTCGTCAAGAATGACAAAAAAAGGGTGCTTCCTGAGTCGGCATGTGACGGTAAGGGACACTGACCATTCGTCAGTGTTTGTCAGCCTGTTGACACATTGGGAGTGAGAACATGTTGGAAAAACATGTGACATGCTTCTTATGTGAGGTGATCATCAGGGATCCCCCTCTGTTCAGCTCCATTGGGTCATACAGTCATGTCCTATAAGGTCTGGCAGTGAGGATTCCCGTTTTTCACGTGGCTGTTTGCCACTGTTGGTAGAGGGCATTCCTCCTTTCTACTGTTGCTGTGGACGTGTCCTGTTTCTCCAGCATTCTAGGGCTGAGGGGCTCACAGTGGGCGGCTAGGTTGCCAATTCCAGTGCAGGTACAGCTCCCATATGGTCTAGCGGTCAGGATTCCTGGTTTTCACCCAGGCGGCCTGGGTTCAACTCCCGGTATGGGAATTTAGTGTTATGTTGCCAGTATCTTCCCAGTTTGTCTCCTGTGAAAAGCGGTCAATCACCACATTTACATCTGCTTAACACAGCAACAACCACTTTGTCTTTGTCAGGAACTGCAAGTAAAAGCTGTAATATAGGAAGTGATGGGCAGGAACTCCACTGAGAGCACAACACTGCATGTAGCAGCCACCTGGGTAAAAACAGCAGCTCATGATGTCTCAGGGTGTGGGTGTTTTTGAATGTCAGATCTTTGATGACATCTGACAGATCTTTGAGAAAGGATGATCAGAATGAAAAGGAGCATTTCCTCCTGTTTGTCACGCCCCACCTGTGATGTCTCTATTCCCCAACAGTGTCCACTGCAATACGCTACACTGCACTGCAAAGCTAGTGTTAACTTTTCAGTTTCCTCAGCTGGACTGGCAGCTGGAAACATGTCAGGAGCTAGACTTAAGTTAAGCTATTTCCTGTGCAGAAGGGAATTCTGGTCTCTGAATGGAGGCCAAAGCCTTTTGTGAACCAAAGTGTATGAAAAATCTGCATAAGATAGGAACATGATTGTTTGACAATCAAGGGGTTAGGACTGAAAACACTGAATCCTGTGGCTCCCTGTGGTAGAAATGGACAGCAGCTGTTCATCTCATCCGTACAGGCTGACTAGCTCAGTCAGTGGAGCATCAGAAAGGAGCAGCTTTTCTACTCCAAGTCTCTCCCAGATGACTGAGTTCCTCAGAATCCTGTCGTAGCTGAGTTAGATGTAACAAGCTTAAGTTTCCCATGAGGACTCTGCTAATCAAAGACATCTTTCTGCCATTCACTCCTCCAAACCTTTGGACACAGCTGTCTCACAGGTGACACAGGTGTCATTATTTCAGTGAAGATGTATGTGATCTTGTATGTGATTGTGACCAAGGCACTGTATTAAGGCTCCAGTCTCTTGGTGTGGGTTCAAATCCCACCACTACCAGGTCAGTGACACAGATTGCAACTCTCAGTTTATGACAGAAACACACAAAATGCTGCCGGTCATCTCTCTGCCATTATATAATATATATATTATTATTAATATAACAATATACATTATATTATGATATGTATATTATATTATATAATATATGCATAGAAATACAGCTGAGAACTTACTTCCTGCAGCATTGTATGCACTGCACTGTGAAAAACAGTATAAACATTTTCCCCTACAGGTCATTTAATGGTTATCACATTTGCCTAACACGTGTAAGGAAGGGTTAGGGTTAGTTCTACTACCATCCCCCAGATCTGGAAGCACAGTATGAAAGAGCATATCAATAAAGACCAAAGAAACTAATCAGCTCCCTGTTTGTGTCTTTAGAAAATCAATGACACGTGTAGGCTGCAACATGTGGGTGCAATTTGATGGACTGTCATGACTCTTCAAGACTCTTCATGACTCAAAGTTTGTCTCCAGCACCAACCACTAAAATACTGTTCCTCTTGTCCAGATTCTGCAGGTAAAAGCTGATTCAAAGAAAAGAGGGATTGGCATTCCTCATCTTTTTTGTCCAAATTCCAACCAGGATCAGAACCAAAGAGAAACAAGAATTCATCAGTGTCTCTGAATGGAGTGAATGAATAGATTCTGTAACTGAAGTCATCTAACGTCCAAGAAGACATCAATTCCATGACTTGTTGTGTTTGGTAGTTAACATAGCACCAAGAAGTAGCACTATTAAATTCAAAACTCAAGTAAATGTTGAGGTTGGGGTTGGGGTAATTGCGAATTAATTAATTTCAAACAAATTTCTCAAAAGTTTCTTCCATTAATTTGTTGAATGAACTCTCTGTCGTGATTATTGGTTGAAGGAACAACCTCATCACCAACACTACCGCAACTAATAGCACTTACTGCTCTCAGAACAAAAGTATGTGCTTCAGTTGGAGAAATGTTGAAGACAACTTCATTCATTTAGCTAATCTAAGATTTCTATTTGTGGTGGCAGTTATGGGTCCCACCAAACCTGCTGTTGTCTTTGTCAGTTATTGGTGCCCCAACAAGTTGCACTTACTGAATTCAACAACCAAGTCAGTGCAAATTCAAATGTTCACAACCCCCACTCCCCAAACATTTATAAAACTTACTGATCTGAAATCACCAACACTACCTCAACTAATAGCACTTACTGCTCTCACAGCACAAGTCTGTACTTCAGTTGGGAAATGTTGATGACAAGTTCATGAATTTAGCTGATCTCACAAAATTACTAAAACTAGATGTCGAACTAAAACTACTAAAACTGAGTGTAACTTTTGTCCAAATTCCATCCAGGACAACCCCAAAGAGAAGCACTTATGCACAAGAATTCATCAGTGTCTCTGATTGGAGTGATCCGGGTTAGATCTGAAGAAAACATGGCTCCAAGAATTAATGTTGTTTTTGTAAATTAACACTGAAGGGGAAAAAGAGAGCAAAGAGGATAGAAGTCACATTCAGCAAAAAATTTTTACTGCACATATGATCTCTCTTCCAAAGAGTCTTTGCAGCCACTTTCTTGTGTCACAGTTCCAATGGACTCCGATTCAGGCTTTTACCCATCTTACATCTTCTACTTTGTTCAGGCAGTTTCAATGGTCTTGGTAATGGTTTCTAATGGAGAACACATTTAGTCCATCAGGAACAATCCTCTTAAATTCATGAATACCATTAGCATGACACATTTACTGCATAAAGCATTTACTGCTTTATGTCCATATGTCTGTGTTTCAATTCAGGAAATGTTGATGACAACGTTTTCTGAATTCGATATTCTAACCAAGGCTTGGGGTTAGAGTCTCTAGATAAAGATATCTGCGTTTGTGTTGGGAGTCATGACTTCCACCAAACCTGCTGTTGTCTTTGTCAGTTAGTGCTGCCCCAAGAAGTTGCATTTACTGAATTCAACAGTCAAGTCAGTGCTCAGGTTAAGGTAACAAGGTTGTGACTTTCAAACAAATTCAGATGTTCTTACCACCATGCCCCAAACATTGATAAAACCTGCCGCCTTGTGATTGACTTCTGAAATCACCAACATTACCCCAACTAATAGCACTTACTGCTCTCAGAACACAAGTCTGTGCTTCAGTTGGGGAAATGTTGAGGACAAATTTGACTTGAATTTAACTGCTCACAATGAATCAATATTAGCGATGTTTTGTCGAATTTCAAACCAGGACAACCCCAAAGAGAAGCACTTATGGACAAGAATTCATCAGTGTCTCTGATTGGAGCGACCCGAGTTAGATCTGAAAAAAAAAAAAACATGGCTCCAACAATTAATGCTGTTTTTGTGAATTAACACTGAAAGGGGAAAAGCGCAAAGAGAATAGAAGTCACATTAACCTCTCATTTTTACCTCACGTGATCTCCTCCAAAGAGTCTTTGCAGCCACTTCCTTGTTGTATCAGTTCCAATGGACTCCTTTTCAGGCTTTTGCCCATCTTATACCTGAATGAAACCACTCCCACGGCTCCCTGTCTGCTTTGTTCAGGCAGTTTCAATGGTCTTGGTTGTAATGGTTTGTAATGAAGAACACATTTAGTCCATCAGGAACAGACAACAATCCTCTTAAATTCATGAGGACCATTAGCATATGGTGAGAGGACAGCTAACTCTGGTGATTAGTGTTGCTGCAGCTGATCTGAACAAATCTTTTCAAAATGGCCATCTTTGTTGTTGTTTTTATTCCAACCAAAACTTCTTTTCTACCAAATGGTTGCATAAACTCTCTGTCCTGATTAATTCTTGGACGGAATGAACAACTTTTGAAATCACCAACTCTGCCCCAACAAATATCACTTACTGCTCTGGAAACACAAGTCTTTGCTTCATTTGGAGAAATGTATGCATTTAACTGATCTCAAGAAACATTTCAACCAGAGCAAGCTCAAAGAATTAGAGTTAGAATTAGAATGCTCTTATTGTCATCATACACGATGTTTAACAAACTTTAAAGACAACTCTGTTCTGCAAAATGCATTTATAAAATAAGAAAGACATAGTAAAAAAAGTTTGAATAAATTTACAAAAGGAGCCAGTAAGAATATATGTATAGTTGAGAATTAGCATGACTGCAGAGAACGGTGGAAATAAATATATATCCACTAATAGAAGCACTGATCCACATGTCACCTCCAGTTAAAGTAACATTTGGGACTTCAAAAAAATTCTTTAGAGGTCACAAACTTTTCCCCCAAGAAGTAGCTCTTACTGAATCCAACAGTCAAGGTAAGAAGAAAGAAAGGACACATTGATAGAACCACTGTGCTTCATACCAGGACACAGCAGCGTGAGTCACGAATCTTCATGAATCATGACTTTCAAACTACTTTCTTCACCCCCACCCCCAAAAAACTGATAAAACTTGCTGTCCTTGTGATTGACTTTTGAAATCACCAACTCTGCCACAACAAATATCACTTACTGCTCTCAGAACAAAGAGCTGTGCTTCACTTTGGTTAATGTTGGGGATGAATTCATGCAGTCAGCTGATTGCATAGAAGAATCTAAGTAAATGGCAATATTTATCTTTTTCTTTTTTTTTGTTGACCATCGAACAAGAACAACTCCAAAGAGAAGCACTGATGCAGAAAATAATCATCAGTGTCTCTTACTGAATCCACCAAGTCACATAAAGCCTTTGTTTCAGATTAATCTTTGTGCCACAGTTGCAATGGACTCTCTTGCAGACTTACTTATTTTATTTTACTCACCCGACTTATCTTAAAATAAAATGATGCACCCTGTCCCCCTTCAGCAGAAAGTTTCAATTCCAACCACATCTCACATCACAAGTCTGTGTTTCAGTTCAGGAAATGTTGATGGCAAATTCATGAATTTAGCTGATCTCAAAAACAAATAAAATATTTTGTCAAAATTCCAAACAGGACAACCCCAAAGAGAAACACTCATGCAGAAAGGAATCAATAGTGTCTCTGACTGAGGTGTCCTGAGTTAGATACTAAGAAGAAATTGATTCTTTACTTCTTTATTGTCTTTGTCAGTTAACGCTGCCCCAACAAGCAGCACTTCCTGAATTCAAAACTCAAGTCAACACTCGGGTTGGATAATAAATTGTGACTTTCTGAAAACTTTCTCTAAACTTTTTTCGAGCAGTTTGTTGAATAAATGTTTTGTCCTCTTTCAGCAAGAAGTTTTTATGGTCTTGGTAACGGAGTGATCAGACAACGATCCTCTTAAATTCATGAGGACCGTTAGCATATGATGAGAGGACTGTTAACTGCAGTGATTAGGGATTAGGGTTGTGTTGTTGCAGCTGATCCAAAGAAATCTATTTAAAATAGCAGATCATCATCATTTTTTACTGAATTTCTGAGCAGGACAATCCTAAAGAGAAGCATGTATGTAGAAAGGAATAACTGCAGCTGTCTGAGTTAGAGCCTCAGATATGGCTTGCTGTTGTTTTTGTCAGTTAACAAGTAGAGTTTAGTTCACACATTTCCACCAATACATTGATAAAACATGTTATCCTGCTGACTGATTCAGAGGAAAGAACTTTTGAAATCACCAACACTGCCCAACAAACAGCACTTACTGCTCCCAGAAGACAACTCTGTGCTTTGGTTATGGTGATCTTAAGGACAGGTTCATACTTTTAGCTGATCATCGGAGATTATATCAGGATCTGACCTTTTCCTGTTCCATCAGTAACCATCAAAGGAGATGCTGATTCTGTGATGTCACAAAGGTTCTCATGACATCACAGAGATCAAAGACTCCTCCCACTTTTTCTAATGACCTCCACAGTCGAGTGTACTCTGTTAATGAAGCTCAAAAGACAAACATGGTCCTGCCAGTTACCTTTGAGTTCTGCTGACAGAAGCAACAACAAAACTGGAACTATTTGGACTGAACTGGATTTGAAACCTCCACCTCCATCAGCCGTAGGTTACAACGATCAATATTATCGATATGACAGACAACATTCTCCATGTTTTCCTGTAAATCAGTGCTGCTGAAAAACTCCTGACATTTTCCAGCTAAATGATGAGACATTCAGTGTGTTAGAATAGCAGAGGATGGTTTCGATCCGTAGACCTCTGGGTTATGGGCCCAGCATGCTTCCATCACAAATACAATAACCTAAACCTGCTTTTAATTTGAAATGATTGTGTGGTGCGGAGGATTTTTTGCAGTTCTAGCAGCCCGGCTAGCTCAGTCGGTAGAGCATGAGACTCTTAACTTTGGGTCTATAAAGCTATTTAATCGCCCAACATGGGACTCAAACCCACAACCTTGAGATAGCTCAGTTGGTAGAGCGGAGGGCTGTAGAGGCTGATTGCTCAGAGTCTCTGTGTTGGATGTGAGCTGCTGAAATCTCTGAACACCATAACACAGATAGTATCAGTCTGATGTGTCATCTGTAATCCAGATGTTGTCAGCAACAAACAGATTTTCCTGAAAGAAGCTGTACTGATTCACTTCAACCAGCACATGAGTCTCTTTCTGAGGAGTGCACACAGAAAAAATAAGCTTTTCTATTCCAACAATATACGTGATGTCCTCGTGTATGAATGAATGTTTCACTGATGCAGATTTTTACAGAGCAACATCAACAACTAATAACTCCACAACGAGACTGTGTGATGTCACTGGAGATCAAAGGCATTTCCTGTCTTTCATTAGATTAGATATATAATTAGATAATTTAATTAGATAATTTAACTTTATCTTTGGGTTATGAACCCCAGACTCCCCAACTTAATGTATTGGATATCCTTCTTCCTGCTCTCAAAATAAAAGTCAAAATAATTTTATTAAGAGATTTATTAATTTTATTAAGTGCATACAAGTACGTACCTATGTACAGTATGTACGTACATACGTTCTTGACGTAACTTCATCTTCATTCACAACAAGAACAGAGAACATCCTTAAAAAGTCGTGAAGAGTCTTAGAGCAGGTGAGGCATGCTTGTGGTAGGTCCGTTGTTGTAAAGTAAATTCCCATACCGGAAGTCGAACCACAACAAAGAGTGCCATATGGACACATGTCAGGGTGGCCGAGTGGTCAAAGGCGCCAGACTTAAGTTAAGCTTCTTCCTCTGCACAAGGGTATTCTAGTCTCTGAATGGAGGCGTGGGTTCAAATCCCACTCCTGACACTCCTGCACTGCAATTTACAATGTAATTGCAATTTTACGAAGTAGCAATCGTGCGCGTTGCATAATGCCCAGCTCTGCTCTGGATCCAGCATGTGTACAAAATCAAGTGAATGTGATGGCTGATGATGACTGAGCTCTTCGTGTAACACATCATGGATTCTAGTTCTTCCACATGAATGCCTTTTATAGCAGGGATTGCTTCCTAATGCTGAAATGAGAGAATGAACAAACAACAAGTGTTGTCAGATCTTGCTACAGTCTGCAGAGCCAAGCAGGATCTGACAGGGATCGTGCTAATCGTTGTCTATTCCTTTTTCTGGGAAGGTGAAAGGCAGATTGGAGTTTGTCCTACCCCCATTATTGGGGACGGGCTTTCCATCAGTGCAGCTCAGTTCCCCAGGTTCCCCAGGGCAACAGAAACAGTTAGTTTACATCCTCCTGCCAGCTTGCCTTATTCCCACGCTGACTGGTCTGCAGTCTCAGCTGCCTCATACACAGATAACTGCAAGGTGACACTGTGCTATCAAAGCTAGCATCAACTTTTCTGTTTCCTCATCAGAGACTGGCAGAATGAATGCGATGCAGATTTTTACAGAACAACATCAACAACTAATAACTCCATAACAAGACTGTGTGACGTCACTGGAGATCAAAGGCATTTCCTGTCTTTCA
Source organism: Echeneis naucrates (assembly GCF_900963305.1). Lineage (NCBI taxonomy): Eukaryota > Metazoa > Chordata > Actinopteri > Carangiformes > Echeneidae > Echeneis > Echeneis naucrates. Next base: position 638,243 of record NW_021780168.1, read on the forward strand.
TTGATCTCCAACGCTACACAGATACATACGTCACACTCCCGTTCACGTTCGCTTCAAATGGATGAGCGAATGCGCAGAAAGTGGCACAGAAATGTCCCTGGACTGATCATTGTAACTTTGTATCATCGTTTTATCTGATAAGTTAAGGACCATAAACTTTCTATAAAAGTGGATGAGCAGGTTAAAAAGTTGCACCTGCAGTCTATCCAATGACCACCAAGGGGGGCGGCTCCACTCTGACAAAATGGACAAAAATCTAGTTGGAATGGGAATGACACCCACGCCACATTAGTACAAATAAGTACTTCCTGTGCTTGTTTAGCAATGCTGGGGATTGCACCAAAGGACTCATACATGGAAAGCACACATTCTACCACTGAGCTACATTCCCTGTATGCTGTGGCAGATGAGATGAGGCCATTGATAATGCTGCCTGTCCTGCTGAATTTAGGTCACCTGCATGTTTGGCAACAGTCAGAGCTCCATACACAATAACAGTACTGAAGAAAAATAATGTCAAGGAAAAACTTCTTTTAAGAGGCAGAAAACTCGGGCAGAAGCAGGCTCAGGGGGGGCGGCCATCTGCCTCGACCGATTGGGTTGAGAGAGGGAGAGAGAGCGCTGACACTGTCCCATCAAAGCGAGCATTAACTTTTCTGTTTCCTCACCAGAGACTGGCAGCTGGACACGTGTCAGGATCACGTGTTGTATCTTTCCTGCACAAATGGGCCTTGAACATGAAAGACTCATGGTTTCATTATTTCATAGATCAGTGTCACCTATCACTGCTGTGTAGTCTATAATGTGAACCACTAAAGGGAAGAAGCTGCAGCACCTGAACAGGGATTTGAACCCTGGACCCTCAGATTAAACTTCTGATGCTCTACCAACTGAGCTACTCAGGCTTCTGACGGCAGCATAATTCAGATTACATTACATTAATTATTTCAACTTTGAATCATCGAACAAACGGCCCTGTCCCAGCCAGGGGTTGATCCTGCAGGTCATCTCTCTCTCTCTCTCTGTTTCCTGAAGGCCTCTCTGCCATTTACTAATTAAAATATATTAATAAAAAAAACATGTTTCTATCATATGATGATGAAATCTAAAGGCTCTCTGATCATCACATTGAGAAGTTCATCTGGTTTGTGATATTTCTTCATATGATAGTGAGGTAAAATGTCTCCAGTGGGATGTGTGTGTATCCAGCAGGACTGACAGCTTCATGTGGGATTCTCACAGAGATGATTCAAACCTGATCACAGTGATCAGTATGGATATACAGTATGTTTGCTGTCAGTGGAGGAAACTCTCAGACAGGACTAATAGTCATGTTTGGGATGGTCCTGGATTTGAGTTGAATGAGTGTAAATTCTCTCTGATTTTAACACACGTTCACACATCCACCTCTATTCAGACATGGAGTTTACATATTGTTTGGAATTCTAATGTGAATGTCACAAGCAGCATTTCTTGTCAACACTTGTTCTTATTATTAATGTTAAGACCCAGAAAGCAGCATATTTGATTGATTGTTGTACCAACCTGAAGATGATCAGTGTTTATAGCTCATAACCTGATCACAGATCAATAATCAGCCATTGGAAGATGCTCTGAAACTTTCTTCTGCAGTCAGAACTCATCCACCTTCAGACTGGACATCTTCTGACTGTAGAACTGGAGCTTTTTATACATCTCACTGCAGCACAATAAAGTCCTCTGTGAGTATTGTGTGTCCCACAGTGTACATGACATCTGAGCAGCAATACTTCCACCTGCTGGAGATTTATTGTTACTACAGCTGTAAAATAAATCTATCAGACTCCTCAGTCTGTAGAATCCAGAAGATTAATGACACACTTTGTCCTGCTGTTATGGAATCAAATCCTACTTTAGGTTTTCTATATTTTAAACTAATGAGCACTGTTGGGGATCAAACAGAAAAGGACAGAGGAATGAAAGAAGATTTTTATTTTCTTTTAATTAACAGAAAAAATGTCACAAAAATAACAATTTACATAATTAGGAAATATAACTCCAAAAAAATTGACACAGTCCCTAATCCTAGTGCTGGGATTCGAACCCAAGATCTCCTGTTTACTAGAGAGGAACTGTGACCAGCTAAGCCACAGCACCACTCCGATGTACAGGGGTGTATTTTGGATATGAAAATACCCCCAACGTGCGTGGCTGACCATCATGACTCTTACCAAAGTTTCTTTAGCATATAATAAACTGTCACATTAATGTCCTGAATGTGCTGTGTGTAAATAATGAGGTTAATAAAAAAAAAAAAAACCCACAAATGTTCCATCAGTAACCATCAAAGGAGATGCTGATTCTGTGATGTCACAAAGGTTCTAATGACATCAAAGGGATCAAAGACTCCTCCCACTTTTTTGTCATGAACTCTGTAGTTCACATGGCTCGTTGGTCTAGGGGTCTGATTCTTGCTTAGGGTACAAGAGGTCCCTGGGTTCAAATCCCCGACGTGCTAAACATTACACAATGTAGCTGTGTGAGGTTTGCAGTCTGGTTGTTAGTTGCAGTGTCTTGGCAACTGAAGCAAGAGCAATGGTAGTTTTTTGCAGACAAACTTTGGTAGGAGTGATGGTCAGCCACTTTGTACTTCTTTGTACTGCTTTTGTGGTGCTGTGGCTTAGTTGGTCAAAGTGCCTACCTAGTAAACAGGAGGTCCTGGGTTCAAATCCCATGCAATGCAACAGTTAGTCTCCACACACTCCCTCATGGTCTAGTGGCTAGGATTCGGCGTTCTCACTGCCGCGGCCCGGGTTCAATTCCCAGTCAGGGAAAACAGTTTTACTGAAAAATACAGGTGATTGACCCCATAACATAAATTTGTCATCATGCACCTGGGGAGTATTCCAGGTAGGAGTTTCAAGGAACTTTGAGTCTATCCCTGAATTCTGAGTCGACTTACTCTGAGTATCCGGTTCCAGAACAGCTGATCTTAGTTGTTTCAATCAACTCTGAGTATGTTCACCTTGAGTTGCGCGCGTGCACAATCTCTATAAAAAGCCATCATCAATGGAGCCCTGTCACCATGACAACCGCGGCAAATCTTAAAAAAAAAAAAAAAATCCATCAATGACGGAGAATTTTTGGTTAATGCAAGTCCTGGTGGTAAGCATAGCTGTCCTTCCAAGCAGTTAGCCAGGGCTGTGGCTTACTTTTGTTATCCTTGCTGGAATCTGAGGCATTATCCCAAAAAGTCCATCTTTTCTCTGCATTATTCACAGTAATGGAACTTTTTCTGCATCCATCCATCCATCCAATCGTCTTCAACCTAACAGAGTTCCATCACTCCTGAACAAGACCTGAGACACTTGAACTCCTTCACTCGGGGTAAGGACTCATTCCCCACCTGCAGCAGGCAATCCTCATTCTGATCACCTGGCTGTAAATGCAAACTAAATGCTGTAAATTCGCCACTCATGAGTCTTGAAACAAACTTCTGTTTTCCTGCAGCACCTGTAACAAATTTTCAAACAAATCACCGTCATGACTCTTAGCCGTTTGTCTCCTATGAAAAAGCACTCACCAATTTCCTTATGCTTCACAGCACCTGTAATATGCTAAAGGCCAACCACGAAGGGAGTCAAAACCTCAATCGTCTGATCCGAAGTCAGAGGCCTTGTCCATTAGGCCACGTGGTCAACTGTTGATTGAGCAATCAGTTGAAAGAGGACAGATGTGATTGAACCCGTGCACACACGGGAACAAAGGAGGAGCTTGTGTTTGAACCCGTGAGGTTCAAACACAAGCTCCTCCTTTGTTCCTCCGCTGAGTGAGACGGAGCTCTGAAGTCACTTCTCAGTAAGGAAAGGGTGCTGTTCAGTCAGATCAACAGCAGTGATGCTGTTGGATGCTTCCGTTCTTAAAGTGTGGGCTCCACCCCACTGGTGGGGAATAGAGACAGGTGGGGCTTTGTTAATGCCTTTCTTTATGGACAAAAATGATCAGAAATTCAAAACAAAACACCCCCACACACACAAAAAGTCATCATTAACACTTAAAACAGAACTGGTCCTTTTATTTTCAGTTCACTTTTAAGTTTTATTTTATTTTACATTTTCTTGCAAAAGAAAAAAACACAGAGCACACATTCACCATATAAGAGCCTGGGACATTTGGCCTCTCATTCAAGAGGCGTCATCAGACAGATTGGTGGTTCGCCTGTCGTAGTATCTCAGAAGCCCTGTGTTCAGCCAAAGCCAACACACCATGCAGGGAATGTAGCTCAGTGGTAGAGTGCATGCTTAGCATGTGTGAGCGGTTGCTTCACAGTCTGTGGTAGTGTGGCCGAGCGGTCCAAGGCGCTGGATTAAGGCTCCAGTCTCTTCGGAGGCGTGGGTTCAAATCCCACCACTGCCAGGTTAGAGACCAATTTGTTGTTTATGACAGAAATACACATAATACAGCAGGTCATCTCTCTCTCCGATTTCCAAAGCTTTCTCTGGCATTTACTAATTTGAATATAGGGAATGCATATTTGCATATATTAAATATATGCAAACATTTACCAACAGTTTAGAAATACAAATTCAGCTCCCATATGTTGTTTATTGTATGCTGGTGCACTGTGAGAAACAGCATAGAAACATTTCCCTGTGGGCTTCTGTCATTTAATGTTCATCACATTTGCCTAACACATACAAGGAAAGGGTTAAATCTTCAACTACCATCCTCCATATCTGGAAGCACAGTATCAGTTTTCACTGTTATGCAGATGACACTCAACCCTAATTCTTGTCAATGAAGACCAACGAAACTAATCAATACCGAAATTAGTGCGGACACCCGATCGACATAGTCCGCTGCAGCCCAGAGCTCCTGAGCTCAAACGCTCCTCCAGCCTCAGCCTCCTGGTAACTTGGATTACAGGCGTGGGACACACTTTTAGGGACTTTTAGCCTTTACGACAGTGACGTCAACAAAAGGGATGGCGACACCCGGTGGTAAAATTCCTGAAGAATTTGTGGAGTTCGAATTCACTGATAAATAATAAATAATCTAATAATGTGAAAATGAAAACTTTGGTGCTTTTAGTATTTCCATAAGCCTTTTCTGACTTCTAACTTCCCCTGCACAGTGTTTTTTTGACAGTCTTTTTGACAACAAACATGATGAGGTGGCCAAGTGGTTAAGGTGATGGACTGCTGGACATTGTGCTCTGCACACGTGGGTTGGAATCCCTTCATCGTCTGTGTTCAGCTCACCTTAGTCTGTCCAAATATTGTCATGATAACACTGTGAGAGATGTGAATTTGAAGCCTTCACTGTGGGACTTTGGAGACTTTTGGACAGAACATCCAGCATTAATGGCTGAATGACTGAAGATCTAACAGATACAACAGTGGTCAGGTCTGCATAATGTATGTTACATTATGTGTAAATGTATGTGTATATTATGTGTATACCTTGAAACACTGACAGGTCGCATCAACAGCAGGCTGCCATCCACAGTTCATCACTTCTATTTTAATTCCTTCTTCAAATCTTCATTTTTATCATTCAGTATGTTTTGCTGTGTTTGAACTTAACGCTTTGATCTACAGAAAGAGGACATGACCTGACTGTGTGTCACATAAATGTATGAATCCAATCTGTTAAAGTGAAGCTGAAATGAATCCTTGTAGCATTAATTGTTCAGCAGCATGACTTGTCATGATACAGACATACAGACTGTTTATTTTTATAATTTAATATGTTATGCTTTCAACTCCTTAACGCTTTAAGCTACAGAAAGAACAAGAGCACTCGCACCACCCAAGTATTTCAAAATAAAAGCCAATTTATATTATTTTCTAAAGTGCTGCGGTGTCTATAATGTGAACCACTAAAGGGGAGAAGCGGCATCACCTGAACAGGGACTTGAACACTGGACCCTCAGATTAAAAGTCTGATGCTCTACCGACTGAGCTACCCAGGCTCAGGTTGTTTCTGTTTTCCAAGGACAGACTGGCTAGATTCAGGTTCTACCGAGATTTGTACTCAGATCGCTGGATTCAGAGTCCAGAGTGCTTGCCATTGGCACTTTGCTTGGTTTCACCTCCTTAACCAAAGTTGAAGCTGGACCAGAAGGAGGCATGAAGATTATCCAGATCAATGATTAGTCGGGGGAGAAGGTTAAGTTTTCACTGTTATGATATCAGACTTCTACAAACAGGATAGTGAGATCAGACTTTCAGAACAAAGTATCACAGGTACAGCACACAGCTGCAGCATTTTGCACATTTCTGTCAGAAACAAGTTGCCAATCTATGTCATTGACCTGGCAGTAGTGAGATTTGAACACAAGAGACTGAATACAGCGCTTTGGTCACAATATAACATACATCTTCACTACCTCAGATGCCAAAACCCGGGATTGAACCAGGGACCTTGAGAGCTTCAGTCTAACGGTCTCCCAACTGAGCTAATTCAACTGGATGTCCCAGTTAATGTTGCAAAGCCCACCCAGGGACCTGCTGTGTTTAGCTCACTTGTCGCTGTAATCGCCAACAAAGAGCTAAAGTGTTGTGGAGAATGTGGACATTGATCCCACTACCTCTCAAAAAAAAAAAACGTCTCACCATTTGAGCTAACTCCCCAGCCATCAGCCCCATGTTCTCTAAACGAACCCAAAGTGGTACCGTGATGCATATACTGATCTTTATTTGCACGTGCACAGTGTGATTATATATATTTTTATTTTGGCAGGTGACCAATTGTCCTCTAGTTTGTTCTCACGACTTTGCTAGCTGTGAAAGTATCTCCAGGAGTAAAATGATTAAATCAATACCTCGTTTTAATTGACAGTGTCTATATTATATCAGAGGCCCTTTGTGATGCGTAAACTTTATTTTCTTTATTTGCATTTGTATCTGTATACACACAAACACACACACCACCTTTTCCAGCCCTCATGGTTCTTGGGGAATCCATACATGCTGTAACCCTTCTCGGACTGATTGGAGCATCCAAACGCTGCACAGCCAACCATGGTATGACCACTGATCTACAAAATGTTAGCTGTAACCAATGAACCATGACACAACTTGAACGTCATCTGTTTTTTTGTGGAATTTTGGTCTTTTTAAAAAGTGTGGGCGGTCAAAAGTCGACCAAAACAACTTTGTCTAGACAGGATGTCTATGTTTAGTTCACTTGTTTTTTTATCATTTCATTTTCCCTCAGCAGGCCTTCTTCTGCTGTGTTGTCGTTATTTTAGCCTCCATGTGCGATCATCATCTTCTTTGGCATGATGTTTGTGTTTGTCGGTGTGCTCTGATTTCTCAAACGTTGTAGTTCTCCTGTGTATGTACTGTGATGTGACTCTGTCTGCCAGCTGGTATTTACATGGAATTATGGGGAGCCAAGGACATCACAGTCACTTCAAAGGCAACTGAATCATTTCAAAGGCGATGGAATCTTGTCCCAGTAATGTCTTATAGAGCAGAAGACAGAAGGAACTGGAACTCTCAGTCTTCTGATCCGAAGACAGAGGCCTTGTCCTCTAGGTCACGTGATCTCTGCACGTGGGCCATTTTAATTTGTTCTGGCTTTGGCTCTAATAACTAATAACTAATAATGACTAGTAACTCCACAATGAGACTTTGTGACGTCACATGGAGATCAAAGGCACTTCCTGTCTTTCATTGATCTCCAACGCTACACAGAACATTTCCTCCAGTTTGTCAGGCCCCACCTGTCATGTCTCTGTTCCCCACCAGTGGGGTGGAGCCCACATTTTAAAAGAAATGTTCATGCAACCATTTTTGTGGACGATACAATGAGCGATCTCAGGCTGATGGTTCCAAAAGGACCACATCATCTGAAAAATCCTTCGACCTTCCAAAATAAATCAAATCAAATCAAATCAAATCAAAATCAAATCTGATTTATTTGTATAGCGCCAAATCATAACAAAGTTACATCAAGGCACTTTACATATAGAGCAGGTCTAGACCAAACTCTTTATAAATTTATTTAAAGAGACCCAACAGATCCCCCGATGAGCAAGCACTTGGCAACAGTGGCAAGGAAAAACTTCCTTTAAGAGGCAGAAACCTCGAGCAGAACCAGGCTCAGGGGGGGCGGCCATCTGCCTCGACCGGTTGGGTTGAGAGAGAGAGAGAGAGAGAGAGAGAGAGAGACAGGCAGGCAGGCATTGGAGGGGGGGGGGTGTAGGCAGGAACATGTTGTTGCATGAAGTTCATGGAGTTGAGCTGTAATACAGAATTCATGCTATATGGGACCGGCAGGTGTTGTTCTGCAAATAAAATGGCAGAAAGACGTCATGAGCATTGTTTCTGCTTTGAGTGGCCTTTTTTCTTATGAACGTCTACCACTGATCTACATCCTCTTTGGACGTTTACCTAACCACAGAGGCTCTGAGCTGCTGCAGAAAGGGAAAAGAGAAACTGTCTGATGAAGCCTCCTCTCTGCTCTCTGTTTTGGGTGGTGGGTGCATGTTATTCACATGTTAAAATTCAAATAATACAACAAATTCAATAAATCCCAGCACTTCCTTGTTGCTCAGGTCAGATGTTGTAGAAACAAACTACTTTTAGGTTTTCATCAGCTGTAGGTTACAACGATCACTATGATAGACAACATTCTCATTGTTTTCCTGTTAATCAGTGCTGCTGAAAAACTCATGATGGGACATCCAGTGTGTATAAATAGCAGAGGATGGTTTTGACCCATCAACCTCTGGGTTATGGGCCCAGCACGCTCCCGCTGCGCCACTCTGCTCACTACATTCCGGTTGCAGTGTCCTCGGCAGTCTACAGACTGAGGAATTCATGTTTCGATAGATTTATTTTATAGCTGTAGTAACACTACTTCTCCAGCAGGTGGAGGTATTGCTGCTCAGATGTCATGTACACTGTGGGACACACAATTCTCACAGAGGACTTTATTGTGCTGCAGTGAGATGTATAAAAAGCTCCAGTTCTACAGTCAGAAGATGCCCAGTCTGAAGGTGGATGAGTTCTGACTCATACCCAATCAAACATGTTGCTTTCTGGATCTTAACATTAATTAAAAGAACAAGTGTTGACAAAATATGCTGTCTGTGACATTCACATTAGAATTCCAAACAATATGTAAACTCCATGTCTGAATAGAGGTGGATGTGCGAACGTGTGTTAGAATCAGAAAGAATTTACACTCATTCAACTCAAATCCAGGAACATCCCAAACATGACTATTAGTCCTGTCTGAGAGTTTCCTCCACTGACAGCAAACATACTGTATATCCATACTGATCACTGTGATCAGGTTTGTGAGAATCCCACATGAAGCTGTCAGTCCTGCTGGATACACACACATCCCACTTAACGCATTTTACCTCACTATCATATGAAGAAATATCACAAACCAGATGAACTTCTCAATGTGATGATCAGAGAGCCTTTAGATTTCATCATCATATGATAGAAACATCCAAACAGCTCCATCTGCTGGTTCTGCCCTGTTTTATGAATGTGTCCCAAACTGCATACACACTGAATTACACAATAATACTCTAACGGAGATGATCAGAATCAGAAACAGCAGTTTGGTGTCTAATCTTCTAAGAGTTCAGGAGTTGTAAAGTGGGAATGAATGATTTTCTGGATCTTTCCGTCCTACATGGTAACTAGATGAACCACCGCTGTGGTTTCTCTGATCCATTAGGATGGTATGAAGTGGACGGTCTGAGTATTTTAGGATGCTCTCTGCCTTCCTCTGTGTGGATCACTACGCAAAACATTTACTATGAAAAATCGCTGTCCTGTCCATTTCAGTCCAAAAGTAGAAAACAGGATGTTGACTTGCTGTAAAATGTCTCCTGCTGATTCAGGAGCTTCCAGCTCTCACAGCTGATCAGCTGACTGAGCTGACTTCTGATGCTCTGAAGTGGAGAGAAATTAACTGATCTGTAGATACAGAAACAGAACTTCACAACTCTGACAGAGAAGCTGGGTGCTGCTGTTGTGCCTTTAAACTGGAAAATAGTGAGATGACACCTGTTAAATGATTCTTCATATTTTTCTATTCGGAGCGGTGAAACGGTCCATAGAAGTCTAATATCACCGAAACATGTTAACCAGACAGTATTCAAGGATTTGAGGTTTAAACCACACATACCTCAGATTATGAGACTGACGCGCTGCCTACTGCACCAACAAAGCACTGCAAGTTTCCCTCCTGAAACATACACACAAATGGTAACTACACAGAAATAAACATCGGTTGTTGATATTGGCCTTTTTACTCATCGGACTGATGCTGATATGTTACAGAATTACCTGCATCAGCTGATACATAAAATGTATTCTTGAATTAAATGTTCCTAAACTTCTATTAAAAGCAGCACTATTGCAGCAGGCAGCACTCTATGGTGGACAAACGACTTTACCATCAACCTGAACTGGAGTTTACACATTACACTTCCATCACCAGATCCTCTGCATATACATGTACTTCAGAGTGGTGCTGTGGCCTCCTGGGTTCAAATCCCAGCAGTGCCTCGGTCAAAATATAAGATGTTGTAGATCGACACTTACACATGGGAAGTGCACGTTCTACCGCTGACCTACATCCACTGAATGGTCTGGCAGCATTAGCTAACCAGATAGTTTAGGTCACCTGCACGTTTGGCAACAGTCAGAGCTCCATACACAATAAGAGTACTGAAGAAAAATACTTTAAACACGAGCTCTGTGTCACATTCATGCAGCTTGTGTAGAAAAAGTTCATTCCATCAGAATGAACCTTCACCTGTTAAGGTAACAGTTTGGTAACAGTCAAAGCTCCATACACAATAAGCATAAATAAGCATAAGGAGACTGAAGCTTAAACATTCATGAACAGAACATACTGACTCATAAATGGCACACTGCAATTTACAATGTAATTGCAATTTTACGAAGTAGCAATCTGGCGCGTTGCATAATGCCCAGCTCTGCTCTGGATCCAGCCTGTGTACAAAATCAGGTGAATGTGATGTCTGATGATGACTGAGCTCTTAGTGTAACGCATGATGGATTCTAGGTCTCCCACATGAATGCCTTTTATAGCAGGCATTGCTTCCTAACGCTGAAATGAGAGAATGAACAAACAGTTTCTGCCAACAGTTAATTGATGAATCAGTTGAATGAGGACAGATGTGACTGAAAGCAAAACAAAGTCATCAGTAAGGATCTTTTCAAAGAGGACCCTCAGACAAAGAAGCTGAGTCACAGCACAGCAGTCAAACAGGTTCAGGTAGATGCAGATCCCTACATTAAAACAAATCACTTTACAGTAAAGGCCACCTGCAGTATACACTTCCATTAACAGATCCTCTGCATATACATGTACATCAGAGAGCACTGACTATCACTTTCCAATGGTTTCTACCATTGAACCACCAATGCTCACCTATCATATCTCCACTTGTCATACAGAAGACCACGTTTTAAAATTCACATAACAGTCTGTCTTTTTTGGCCATTTCGTGTGCTTGTACCAACCTGGCTAGTTCAGTCGGTAGAACAGGAGAGTCTAAATTTAAATAGCTTTATAGACCCAAAGTTACCCAGCAGAACACTGCCTCTGCCAGCTTGCATTCTTCTTGCAGCTGATACATTGTGCATACCGACATCAAACCTTTGAGGAGATGACACACAACTATGAAGAGCACAAGTAATCATTAACAGCCTGTATGGAGTCTAAATGAAAAGAACATCAGATGGAGACTAAAAGTCCCCCTCAGAGAAAGTCTCACTGTATGATTAAATGTGGTGTGTAACATTTTGAATGCCATTAAAGTCTTCCTGTGGATGGCTCATTGGTGTAGGAGTATGATTCTCACTTAAAGTGCAAGAGGTCTTTGGTTCAAATCCAAGACAAGCCCCTTGTGTTATATCACCAACATCATGACTCTTACCAAAGTTTGTCTCTTGTGAAAAATGGTCAATCACCAAATTTCCATCTACCAACCAACCAACTACTATCAACCCTAACCACTAAATTACTGTGTCCCTTGTCCAGATACAGCATGTATAAGTTGTAATACAGGAAGTGATGTTTTAGTGAGAGCTTCAAACAGGCTGCTAAGGCAGTGATGCAAATAAGAAACAATGTGCCACATTGCTCAAAGTGACATTTTCAGTTTGAGCAATGTAGCACATTGTTAATTATAACCAATAACCGATGTAGAGGAAAAGGACAGCACAACTGTGCTAACATCAACATGTCGTGTGAGAATGCCGAAAAGTGACATTTTCAGTTTACGGCTGTGCTGTCCTTTTCCTCTACATTGGTTTCACCAGGAATGTTCAATGTATGTCCCAGTGGCCTAATGGATAAGGCACTGGGTTCGAGTCCCATCTGGGGTGGTTTACAGCAGAGTGGCGCAGTGGAAGCATGCTGGGCCCATAACCCAGAGGATGGATCGAAACCATCCTCTGCTGACAGCTTTTTAGCAGTTACTATCCAAAGTTTGTCGTATTTGAAGATGACATCATGACCAGATGTGTTTGGAGTGACCCCCTAGTGACCCCCATCAAATGTTCCCATCTCTGGACCGAGATCCTCATCTGCATGACCATCATATTGGGGGTGGGTTTGGCTGTGCAGTCAGCATTGGTGGTTCACTGGTAGAATTCTCTTGATTATTTTGTATGTATCTTTAGCTCAGATGAGACTGCGTATGAGACTGACACGCTGCCTGCTGAACCAACGAGGCCTGGAACCAAGAGTAAGATGGAGGAGACCTGTCAGTGCAGCTGAGTTTCACATTCCAGAAAGCATTGAGTTTCTAACATTTGGATGTTGGCCAGGAATTGAACCCAGGCCTCTCAGCTGGTAGGTGAGAACTCTACAGATGAACCACCAGGTGACTGATCACCACTACACCATCAAAAGCCTTGAACAATTGTTGACGCTTTGTTTCCTCAGACATGCTTTTAGAAACATGACAGCTAACCCTAACCTGATCACAGAGGGTCCCTTGAACGGCTCTTTTATATGAACAATGGGAAACAAGTCACACTTTCAGGCCCCCCTACTTTTTTTATTAGTGCCTCGGGTCCCTCGGTGCCATCAAATAAAATTTTGGGAAGGATAATAAAAGAAAGACACAAAAGGTGAACTGTGATGGAAGGAATCATGGTGTTAACATAGTCATGCAACTCTTCAGGGAAATACACAGAACAGTCTGTCTTTTCTGGACATGTTTGGTGTGTAGCACAACACAACTACACAGCTCAGCTACTTGTTGACTGACCAACACAACAGCAAGCCATATCTGAGGCTCTAACTCAGACAGCTACAGTTATTCCTTTCTGCATAAATGCTTTTCTTTGGGGTTGTCCTGCTCAGAAATTCAGTAAAAATTACGATGATTTGCAAATTTAAATAGATGTCTTGAGATCAGCTGCAACAACACAACCCTAATCCCTAATCACTGCAGTTAACAGTCCTCTCATCATATGCTAACGGTCCTCATGAATTTAAGAGGATCGTTGTCTGTTCCTGATGGACTAAATGTGTTCTTCATTACAAACCATTACCAAGACCATTGAAACCGCCCAAACAAAGTAAACAGGGAGCTGTGGGAGTGGTTTCATTCAGGTACAAGATAAATTCAGGTAAAAGCCTGAAAGGGAGTCACAACTGGAAAGCTGCTGCATAGACTCTTGAGGAGATCCTAAGTGAGGTAAAAATGAAAGCTTAATGTGACTTAGTCAATTCAATTGTTCTCTTTTTCCACTTTCAGTGTTAATTGACAAAAACAACAGTAAGTCTTGGAGGCATGTTTTCTTCAGATCTAACTGGGATCACTCCAATCAGAGACACTGATGAAGTCTTTGTGCACAAGTGCTTCTCTTTGGGGTTCTGCTGGATGGAACTTGGACAAAAAAGATGAGGAATGAAATTCCGTCTTTTATTCAATCACCAGGACAACAAGTTTTATCAATTTGTAAATTTGTGGGTTAAGAAAGTAGTTAGAAAGTCACAAATGTTACCTTAAAGGGCGTATTGCAGGTTAATGACCACATTGAATCAATGTTTAGAAAAATAATATAGGAAATGTTTTGATAAAGTGTCTCATACTGGTAATATCCGTATATTCGCTCCACACAAACAGGACTGGCAGTCTTTGTCCCTCAGCTGGAAAGTGAAGGAGCTAAAATGTCCACAGCAGAAGTCCTGTGGGGTTTTGTCACCGACAGACTCGCCGCCGCCTCCCGGGAGATCTTAGCGGCCGTGGACAGAATGGTAGCCGGATATGAGGAGGAGGCTTCGGGCTTCAGGCAGGAGATCGACCGGCAGAGGAGCCAGCTGGAGCTGCTGCAGCCCCGAGTCCTGATCCACAAAACGGGTTGGTTGTTTTTATGAGTGAGAAAGGCTGAGGACTGTATTTGGCAGATGTAGAATGAAGCAGCTGGAGGAATAACTGTGTTCATATTGTAGCTAATAAAGAGGATTCATTATTGAATCGTTTCCTCCAGATGTTCAGCAGCTGATGGTGACAAAAGAGGTTCCTACTGAGTTCACCTCCAGTCCGGATCCGGAGGATTCAGAGAGTCCAGTCCTTAAACAGGAACAGGAGGAGGACCAGGTACCAGGACTGGAGGAGACCAGGAACCCTGTGAGGCCGTTTCAGGTGAAGAGTGAGGATGAAGAGATGAATGAACCGGCCAGGAGCTGTGATCCACAGAGTCCTCTTCAACCAGATCCAGATCCAGAGGAAGAGGTCTCAGACTCATCTGATACTGAAATCAGTGAGAATGATTCTAATGAAACCAGAGTGGCCCAGTTAGATGTGAAAATAGATGAAGGTGATGTAAATGTTAGAAGATGTGACAGCAGTGAAAAACCATTCAGCTGCCCTGAGTGTGGGAAAACGTTTAAAAAAAAGTGGGATCTGAAGATTCACATGGTAGTCCACACAGAAGAGGAACCCTTCAGCTGTGATGTTTGTGGGAAAAGGTTTAAACTACAGAACGCCCTTAAATCACACATGGTAGTCCACACGGAAGAGAAACCCTTCAGCTGTGATATTTGTGGGAAAAGGTTTAAACGAGAGAGAAGCTTAGACATGCACATGGCGGTCCATACAGAAGACAGACCCTACAGCTGTGATGTTTGTGGGAAAAGGTTTAAACTACAGAAAACCCTTAAAGTACACATGGTAGTCCACACAGGACAGAGACCCTTCAGCTGTGATGTTTGTGGGAAAAGGTTTAAACTACAGAAAATCCTTAAATCACACATGGTAGTCCACACAGAAGAGAAACCCTTCAGCTGTGATATTTGTGGGAAAAGGTTTAAACGAGAGAGAAGCTTAGACATGCACATGGCGGTCCATACAGAAGACAGACCCTACAGCTGTGATGTTTGTGGGAAAAGGTTTAAACTACAGAAAATCCTTAAAGCACACATGGTAGTCCACACAGAAGAGAAACCCTTCAGCTGTGATATTTGTGGCAAAAAATTTAAACTAAGGCGAAAGCTGAAATTTCACATGGAGGCCCATACAGAGGGGAAACCGTTTGGTTGTGACAAATGTTAAGAAGAGAAAGACCGAAGCGGCTGACTGCAGGATCTTTGCTGGTTGACCAAAAGTAAACTGTAACATGTTTGGGACTTTTTTTTTTACTTTTGCTTTGTTTTTTTTGTCCTCACTCATTTGTGTTTGAGTCAGTGACATATATACCAGAAAAAAAGGTTTTGTCAAAGAATTTCAATAAAACGCATAAAAAATGTTGACTTTTGTTCTGCTAATTCATCTTTATAGAAACATGTTTGTTTGTTTTTTTTTTATTTGCAATCAGAAATTGTGTGACAATTTGTTGTATTATGCCTAAAATATGCTGGGATATGAAAATAATATAAACTGAAAATGGATTAAGCCTGTAAGTTACTCACTTTATCAGTCATTTATAACATATTTTCTACTTATTGTGACATACTTTGCTATAAAGTTCTAACAATATTTGTCACTCTGTGATACTGTTTTCTATGTATTCCATGAATGTTTTCAGATTTTATCATTCATAACAGACTCTGGCTGGCAGAAATGAGATCCACAGGTCACAGTAAGGTCACGGGGATACTCTGGTACCAAAGAGAGCTCATAAAAATATCACTTGAGCAGAAAACAGGAACCAAAGGAATGTCAAAAAAAAAAAAAATCAGCATGAGTGAAACATTCATTCATACGTGAGGACATCAAGTATATTGTGACACCCATGAATATGTGCTCACACTATACAGTTTAATTGTTTCAGCTTTGATGTGTTTATTGTGATAGCAGAGCCTTTTTTCAGTTAATTTTGGACATTTGGAGTCAATTCCTGGTTTTCGCAACAAGGGGGCATCACCTCTGTAGTCAGTCGGTTTGATGAGGCTGCTATTCAACTCTCACCATCAGCGCAACCGTCGCACGCAAATGACACACATTGCCTGTTGCCTGTCTCATCATTTTTCTGTTCTTTGGAGAACAAATTTAATCTGTCTACAAACCTGAAGCCAGGGTCTGTTCCATGAACACGACATGCTAATGTTCGTACAGTTGTGCTGTCCTTTTCCTCGACTTGGTTTTACCAGAACCATGAAATACTGTTTGAGAGTTTGTCACCAAAGTGGAAAAGATCCTTCTCGACGACAGTGTTGCACTTTGCCAACATCTGAGCTAAAGATACAAATAAAATAATAATGTAAATCGGCTTTTATTTTGAAATGCTTGTGTGGTGACAGCTCTTGTTCTTTCTGTAGCTCAAAGTGTTAAGGAGTTCAAACACAGCAAAACATATTAAATGATAAAAATAAAGATTTGAAGAAAGAATGAAAATCAAAGTGATGAACTGTGGATGGCAGCCTGCTGTTAATCTGACTGAACAGTGATGCAGAAACCTTTAACTTGTTGTTTCTCTGTCTTGTACGGCACACAATTTAACATTTCTGTTTCCTCATCAGAGACTGCCAGCTGGACACGACATGTTGATGTTAGCACAGTTGTGCTGTCCTTTTCCTCGACTTTGGTTTCACCAGAACCATGAAATATTGTTTGAGAGTTTGTGAGGTTGGATGCTACACACTGTGTGTCCAGGATGCTTCAAGCACATCTTTCTGGTATTCTCTCCTCTGAACCTTTGGTCGCAGCTTTGAGGAGACACAAAATGTGAGACATGTGTCATTAGTGCAGTGAAGCTAGCAGATGTATGTGGTGGTGTAGCCGAGTGGTCCAAGGCGCTGGATTCTCCAGTGGCCACCATCACTTCGAAAGTGGAACTAAAGGTGAGAGGCTCCATCTCACCAGTTTCAGATTATGAGACTGACACGCTGCCTATTGCACCAACGAGGCCTGGAACCCAGAGTAAGTAAAAGAGTGAGATGGAGGACAACTGTCAGTGTTTCAGTATAAACACATTTTATGCAGGCCTGAATACTGCTGTATCCAGGCAGTGCTGACTGCTGCTTTTCATGTAGCACCGTGGCCATTGCATTGAGCGGGGAATTGAACCCGGGCCTCTCACATGGGAGGCGAGAATTCTACCACGGCCCAGAGATGGGAACATTTAATGGGGGTCACTAGGGGGTCACTCCAAACACATCCAGGCAGCTTCAGCCAGACTACTCATGAGTAGAGCGTAGCATATCTCCACTTGTCACATGGAAGACCACGTTTTAAAATTCACATAACAGTCTGTCTTTCGTGGGCGTTTCGTGTGCTTGTAGCAACCTGGCTAGTTGGTAGAGCATGAGAGTCTAAATCTCAGGGTTGTGGGTTTGAGCCCCACGTTGGGCGATTATATAGCTTTATAGACCCAAAGATACCCAGCAGAACTCTCTGCCAGCTGGCCTTCTTCCACAGTGGATCCTGGTGCCATGTGTTCACCAGGCAAGTGATGCACCCTGACTGGTCTGCAGCTCAGCTGCCTCATACACAGCTGCGGCGGTGAGAGTGCTGAATCCTAGCCACTAGACCATCAGGGAGTGTGTGGATACTAAATGTTGTAGTGTAGTGTATGATCAATGCTCTGTGCGAGATTTTTGATGACTACAAAGCCCCCCCCCCATGTCATATTCCATCCTGAACAGGAAATGTTTCAGCTGTGTCCTTTCAATTGAACTTCTGTAGAGGGAGTTACATGAGGGCCCAGTCAAGTGCTGGTATGCTGATTAAATTTTAAAGTTAATATAGATTTATAATATAATATAGATTTATCTCAATAAACAGGCACTGCTGGGATGTGAGGGATGTGACATCCTGTTTACTAGGTAGGCACTTTGACCAACTCAGCCACAGCACCACAAAAGCAGTACAAAGAAGTACCAAGATGTACAGAGGATCTGAAAATATTGCAAAGTAAGTGGGTGACCATCATGACTCCTACCAAAGTTTGTCTCCTGTGAAAAGCAGTCAATCACCAACATCCCTTCTCCCCAGCACAGCATGAGCCACAAAACTACCATTGCTCCTGCTTCAGTTGCCAAGATACTGCAACTAACAACCAGACAGCAAACGTCACACAGCTCCATAGTGTAACAGTTAGCACCCCTATTGACTGAACGGCAACAGATGGGTTCGTCCGGGATTTGAAATCCCTTTGATGTGATTAGAACCTTTGTGACATCACAGAATCAGCATCTCCTTTGATGGTTACTGATGGAACATTTGTGGCTTTTTTTATTTTTTATTATTAACCTCATTATTTACACACAGCACATTCATGTGACAGTTAAGGTGACAGTTTATTATATGCTAAAGAAACTTTGGTAAGAGTCATAATGTTCAGCCACGTACGTTGGGGGCATTTTCAGATCCAAAATACATCCCAGTACATCATAGTGGTGCTGTGGCTTAGTTGGTCAAAGCGCCTGTATCGTAAATAGGAGAGCCTGGGTTCAAATCCCAGGAGTGCCTTGCTCCTAATGTTAGATGTTTTAGATAGAAAGCACTCATACATGGAAAGCACCAAATACAAAATACATCCCCAGACCACACCTTACAGTAGGAGAGGTGAAAGAGACTGACGCGCTACCGGCTCAAATCCACGGCACTCTACTCAGCTGTTTTTGCTGGATAGTATCTGGTTTGGTTTCACCTCTTCCACAAAACTTCAGGCTGTTCCAAAGGGAGACATGAAGACTGTCACAGTTAACTGACTGGTCAGAGAGAGTGCAGTGTCTTTTTAATGGAACTTATACTGAGGAAGTTACATGAGTTTAACTCAACAACCTTAAACTTCATCAATGAGGCACTGCTGGGATTTGAATCCTGTTTACTAGACAGGCGCTTTGAACAACTAAGCCACAGCACCACTCTGATGTACAGGGATGTATTTTGGATCTTAAAATACCTCCAACGTAGGTGGCTGACCATCATGACTCTTACCAAAGTTTCTTTAGCATATAATAAACTGTCACATTAATGTCCTGAATGTGCTGTGTGTAAATAATGAGGTTAATAAAAAAACAAAACAAAACAAAAAAAAAGCGCCACAAACGCTCCATCAGTAACCATCAAAGGAGATGTGCACGGGGTCCTTTGGGTGCACCGTTTGTTCCAGGCCTCGTTGGCGCAGTAGGCAGCGCGTCAGTCTCATAATCTGACCCAGCTAACCCTAACCCTAACCCTTTTGCAGTCATAAGTCAGAAAGCAATCATGAGGACAAATGTGACTTAAAGCACAACAAAGATCTTTCCCCAGAAGGCCCTCAGACAAAGAAGCTGGGTAACAGCACAGACTGTTAGTGTAATGGTTATAAAAGAAGTGCTGTTAAAAATGCTAAAATGCTTTAAAAACAGTAAGAAAAAGAATGCTTTAATTCATGAAAAGTACATGGTTAAAAAAATAAGTCATTCTGAACGTTAAAAAAAGTGTATTAAGGTGAAATTCATTGTGAGCTACTGATCGAGTGATCTGTTATCTGCTACTCAGGTCTTGTAGACTAACAAGCAAGATTCGATAAGATAAAAAGGATATCTGTGTTCACTAATTCTTTATGTTATTTTGGGAAAGCTCTCTTATTAATGTTTAATCACCTCTGTGTTAGGTTTTCGATTGCTTATGTCTGAGCTGAGACGGTAGGGGGGAAACGGTGTTTCGCTCGTTCATTATAACATTGGACGTGACCGAAGCGGCATCGTGTCTGTTTTTCATTCATTATTCCCCTCTACAGGTAAGAAAAGTGAACATTATCAGTTTTGTGCCATGTTTTAAATGTTTATTATGTCTGAAGTTGTAAGTAGGACGTGAGGTACTGTGATTTATAACTATTTTGAGAGCTAATAATTTCGGTTTACTTGAATGCTAACGTCGCCGTATAGCTTCTTTGCTAGCTGCACTGTGGGAAGCTTCGCCACTGTTTCAGAGATGAAGTTGTGCCGTTTATGTGCAATGTTTGACATGTAAAGAAAATGCTTGATGATAAATGTGTAGCCCTGTATTTGTGGAAAAGTTTATTACAACATTGGACGTGACCGAAGCGGCATCGTGTCTGTGTTTTTCATTTATTATTCCCCTCTACAGGGGTGTAACATTAGGAGCAACATTGGAACCCTCAATTCCAGAGGAGACTGTCACCTGAACAGCACGCTTCTGCTGCACCACTCTACTGTAAACCAGCCCAGATGTTGACGCTGACTCAGGTAGTAATTTCTTCTCATGCTGTTTCTCCTTTGCTGCTGCAGCTGTTACATTTTCGGCGAAACGTACTCATCCTCTCCATGGGCCTGCTTTAAGACCTCCAACTCCACTGGGTTGAACTAACTGGATCTTTTTTTTCTCGGTTGTCATGGTGACGGGACTCCATTGATGATGGCTTTTTATAGAGGTTGTGCACGCGCAACACAAGGTGAACAGAGTTACTCAGAGTTGATTGAACCAACTAAGATCAGCTGTTCTGGAACCAGATACTCAGAGTTTCCCATCTCAGAGTAAGTCAGCTCAGAGTTCAGGGATACACTCAAAGTTACTTGAAGCTCCGACCTGAAATACCCCCCAGGTGCATGATGACATATTTATGTTCTGGGGTCAATCACCTGTATTTTTCAGTAAAAATGTTTTCCCTGACCGGGAATCGAACCCGGGCGGTGAGAGTGCTGAATCCTAGCCACTAGACCACCAGGGAGCGTGTGGATGCAAAATGTTGTAGTGTATGATCAATGCTCTGTGTGAGATTTTTGATGCCTGAAAAGTTCTCAGAACATTTTAAATGCCATAAATATCCTGCTGTAAAAGGCTCGTTGGTCTAGGGGTATGATTCTCGCTTAGGGTGCGAGAGGTCCCGGGTTCAAATCCCCGATGAGCCCGTTGTCATGTTGCATAGCACATTTATCAGACCGTGAAGTTTAAGGTGCAGTCAGAGACATATTAGAACATAACAGTGCAGGAGAACAGCGGACTGTGGTGGCTCATTGTTGAAATCCATAGGTCGCTGGTTCAAATCCGGCTCAAAGGAGACCATTTTTTTTCATCGGCCTCATCCAGCACAGTGATGAGTCTGCCTACAGACAGGAGGTGGACAGACTGGTCGTCTGGTGTGGTCAGAACCACCTGGAGCTAAATCTGAAGACTGTGGTTTCAGGACACTTATTATTTTAATGAAATTATGTACTTGATGTAACTTCATTATGATTTTTTGATGTGAGTTAAAAAAAGAGGCCAAAGCATTAGGAGTTTGCTTTTAAGTGGCCTTTAATGACTGTTGTTTTGTCATCACATGTACATTTGTGTTCAGTCAGTAATTTGGTAGGATGACTACACAGGATGAATCGCTCCAAGCTGAGTGGATATTTGAGAGATCAGATTGTTGCACAAGATAAGTACTTCCTGTGCTTCATTATCAATGCTGAAGATGACAGGGATTGAACCCGGGGCCTCATACATTTTGGAATAAAATGGTCCCTGGTTCAATCCTGGGTTTTGACCTACATTTCTAATATTCTCGCTCCTCTTTCAACCACACCATGAAATATTGTGAGGGTGGATGCGTCACGCTGACTGGTTGTGTGTCCAAAAGGCGGTCAAAGACGCCCTTTTTATCGTGGAAGATCGAAGGATTTTTCAGATGATGTGGTCCTTTTGGCACCATCAGCCTGAGATCTACAGCGTTCATTGGATCGTCCACAAAAATGGTTGCATGAACATTAGAATGCTTGGACCACTTCGGCCCGGGTTCAATTCCCAGTCAGAGAAAATGGCTTTATTTCATTTAAAATACAGGTCATTGGCAAAATGCCATAATATGAAGATGTTATCATCCACCTACACTAAAATGTGTTAAATACAGCATGCTAGCATGGTTGCATCTCTCATATGGTCTAGCGGTCAGGATTCCTGGTTTTCACCCAGACGTCCTTAGAAGTTATGGACATATGCAGTTGAATTAAATAATACATGTATTTCTTCACTGCTACAGTTAGTAAAATATAAAATACACATGAATTCTATTCTAATCTGGCATTAGTGTTTATTTTAAATTCGGACTTTTAGCTTTTACGGCAGTGACGTCACCAAAAGGGATGGCGACACCCGGTGGTGAAATTCATTAAGAACGTGAAGAGATTGAATTCACTGATAAATAATAAATAATCTAATAATGTGAAAATGAAAACTCTGATGCTTTTAATATTTCCATTTTCTGACTTCTAACTTCCCCTGCACGGTGTTTTATCATGAAGTCTTTATCAGTGTCCTTTTAATGTACAAATAAACTAAACTAAAGCAGGCAGCAACAAAAAGGAGACACACAGAGACTGAACAGGCTGATCAGGAGAACAGGCTCTGTGGTCGGCCTGACTCTGATAGTTGTTTGCTTTCATGGACCAAGTTTCCAGGTGGGGAGCTACAGAGCATGTTGGAGAATCTCTGTAATCTGCACAGCCTTAAAATATGACACAGCTGAGTGCTGTTGTTAGGACTCATCTAAGAGGAGGAGAGCACTCACTGGTGCTCAGTTATCATTATCAAGGCCGGTGATAGGGACACACCTTTAGTTCCACTTCCAGGTCATGGAAGCAATAATGAGAAGTCATTTCTACTGTGTGCTGTGCTGAAATAGCTCATTTGGGAGAGCGTTAGGTTGAAGATTTAAAGGTCCCTGTTTGCCTCACAGGTTTCAGCAGCTGTTGTGGGTCCTTTAAAAGAACTGAGCTTTGTTTTTTAATTATGGAATCAGTGATGTGTTACACTAAGTGACCTTAACTCCATGTCTCCCACATGAATGCCTTTGGTACCAGACATTGTTTCTTAAAGCTGAAATGAGAGATAAAAAGTTATTGTTACCTGCCAGTGTTTCAATATAAACATACATTATACAGCCCTGACCACTGTTGTATCCAGCCACCATCACTTTGAGTTAAAGAAGTGGAAAAGATCCTTCTTGGCCCCCTGCCCCTTACTTTAGTGTTCCTGGTCATCTCACAGAGATGATTCAAACCTGATCACAGTGATCAGTATGGATATACAGTATGTTTGCTGTCAGTGGAGGAAACTCTCAGACAGGACTAATAGTCATGTTTGGGATGTTCCTGGATTTGAGTTGAATGAGTGTAAATTCTCTCTGATTTTAACACAAGTTCACACATCCACCTCTATTCAGACATGGAGTTTACATATTGTTTGGAATTCTAATGTGAATGTCACAAACATCATTTTTTGTCAACACTTGTTCTTATTATTAATGTTAAGACCCAGAAAGCAACATTTTTGATTGTTGTACCAACCTGAAGATGATCAGTGTTTATAGCTCATAACCTGATCACAGATCAATAATCAGCCATTGGAAGACGCTCTGAAACTTTCTTCTGCAGTCACAACTCATCCATCTTCAGACCGGACATCTTCTAAATGGCGCACTGCAATTTAAAATTTAATTGCAATTTTACGAAGTAGCAATCATGCGCGTTGCATAATGCCCAGCTCTGCTCTGGATCCAGCCTGTGTACAAAATCAGGTGAATGTGATGTCTGATGATGACTGAGCTCTTCGTGTAACACATCATGGATTCTAGGTCTCCCACATGAATGCCTTTTATAGCAGGCATTGCTTCCTAATGCAATTTTCTGACAATAACTTAGTGGAAGTGTGACGTAGTCACCAGATTTTTCTCCGTTCTGAGGAGGATTGATTACTGAAAGTGGTGACGTCATTTGATGCGTCTACATTTATCCGATTCTGAGTGTTACATTTGTCCCGTGTTACTTTGTTATTGGTTCTCCCCGAAGTATTACTGCCATGTTTGAGTTGGAATAAATTCACTAACGCTTTGAAATGATCGCGGTACTGATGCTAATCCCGTTAGCCGGTCTATGGCGTTTTCCATTGTATGTTAGCATTAAGCGGACATAACGGACTTTATGTTAAGATAAAATTATGGCAGTGACGCTGGTTAAAATGACTTTGAATGCTATTTTAAATATGTGTGTGTTCAGTCATGTGTGGTTTTATTCTGTGGATGACAAAGTTACACTTTCATTTTATTATTCTCTCTTTCGGTCGAAAAAAGCCGAGTCCAGTCGAGGAGAGCCGAATCTTCAGAGAATCCGTGCAGACAGGGGGGTTATTTTGATGGACACACCATGAGGCCAATCACATGAGAGGACAAACTGATGTTTTCACAATAATATTCAGCTGGTAAACTGACATAGATATGAAGTTTTACAGGTGACCAAGAAGAGACGTTTTCTTTGCTCTACAACGTAACTTTGTGAAAATAACATGTCTGTGGTTGTTCTCTGATCCCTCCTTCGTTTCTTCATGTCTTCTGTTTGTGTCCCTCTCTTGAGTGACTCCACGCATCGACCTGGTATTGCAGTATCTCCAGGAACGGTGCACTCCCTCTATGTGTTCTTTTTGCCAACAAAAACACCTCTGAGGTGCTCATACACAGAACAAGAAAACTATAATGGGTTCGCTCTCTCACCCAAGAATGGCACAAGTCTAGACTGGAACAGCTGACAACTTTATTGACTACGTGCAATAGCCCAAACAGACGGCAGGCAGAGGCAGAGTCTAGAGACCTAGAGAGCCTAGAACCAGGAGTGGACTATGACAAAAACAAAACATGGATCTGACTTTCTACTTCATCCAGTTTGCATAGTGAACAAATCCGGTCTTCCTCAGGTGTGGCATTAAAGCTCCCTGTTTCTGGGACTAATGGAAGTGTTCCTGAACACAACTGTCCATAATGATCTTTGTCTTTTAGTTCACTTATTCTTAATGTAAGGTTCCACACTGTAAGTGTTCTTATTAAGACAGTAGGTTCTTCATTTTGGCTTCCTCCAAACATCCAGAGACCGTTTATCTCTCTGCTTTAGGAACAGTTTGTTTATAATATCTGCAATATCACAACATCATTTATGAATGAAAATATCAGATAAATCACAAATATAGAATATTAATTTCATCCACATGTAACATGGCTCTATTGGTTGAGTTTGGGATATTTCAGTCATAATGCCAATTTAGTTTGAATATCAAACAGATTGTCAGAACTAATGCTGTCATTTTCCAAGGAACCCTCCCACCTGGTCCATTATTAGAATAATAATGTTTACATTAACCACTGACCCCAAAGCAGTTACATGAATGTACATGACCAACACACTGCAGCAGTGGAAATAAGGTGGCTCCAAACATACCTAATGTAAACATCACCACCTCAGGAAAACATCCATTTTGCTGTGATTGTGTAGCAAAGCTTTAGTCCAGTCAGCTGCAGTGGTTTGGTTCCACACTAAGATAAGGATTGGCTCTAAGGGCTGGTCTGCTGGGGGAGCAGTTGCCCCGTTGCCCTCCTCTCTCTGCTGCAGGAAACATGTTTTCTCCGTCTGCCTCGCTGATCTCCCAGCTATAAATATCAGTCTCAGGATTCTGTGGACTGATATCAGATCATTCAAATGAAGTTCGGTCAGAATCGGGAAAATCAACAATTTATTTATATATTTAATTTTGAACCCATCCTTATAATCCATTAAAGATGACATAGATCAGAATAGATTCTGCGTATTTAAGTATGATTTCCACATTCAGCTATTCATGTTTCTTCAAATATATCATTAATGATGAGTTATGTTTTGTGTGTAGAACTTTTGGAGGTTGTGTAGTTGACTGTTTGGACTGGTTTTAGAGTGGACTTACCTGCCAGAGCTAACAGATGGGGGCTCCAGTCGAACTTAAGTCGCACACTTCAGCGTCCAACAAACGTCACCATTGGCTGGTAAAGCTGTCAATCAAATGTACGTTTTTGATTGACAGATTCATCAGCCATTCATGTGGCCCTTTACATTTCTCCACACTTAAACCGTTGACGACCGTCATCACTATGGCAACAAACAACACCTTTCGCAAAGGTGGCATGTAACATACGGCCACATAGTTTATGTTCATTCAAACATTTAACTTTGTTAAGCAGGATGCTTCCACTCATTCAGTGACATTAAATGATTTACAACAAGGGGATAGTCAGATAAATGTTACTGACAGGTTGAGGTTGAGTCTCTCCATGTGATTGATCGACAGCTTAGGGTTAGGGTTAGGGTTAGGGTTAGCCCCCGCCCAAAATTCCAACCCTGACCAGAAGACCATCTTTGTGTTATACAGGAGTTCATATGTGGCAGAATGAGAGAAATAAAGTTTGGCTGACTCTGCTGTTTGGTTATTTCTGATGTGTTAAAATCACAATGTTGAAAGTTTGAGTCAGTTCAGGTTCTTTACAGTGTTGTTTCATTTTCTCATTTCATTTTCATTTGTCTCCTAAAGTCACATCTTTTATTCTTTACTCAGGTTGTGGGGCTGCAGGTTGTCAGAGATCAGCTGTTCTTCTCTGGTCTCAGCTCTGAAGTCCAACCCCTCCCATCTCAGAGAACTGGACCTGAGTTGGAACGACCTGAAGGATTCAGGACTGAAGGATCTGTGTGGTTTTCTGAAGAGTCCTCACTGCAGACTGGAGACTCTGAGGTCAGACTCATGTTTTATTTCTGCTCTCAGATTAATATGATGTTACAGTTGTGGTGACTCTGACCTGCAGACATCAGGCGGATATTATACTGATCCACACTGAGGATCTTCATGCTGACGTCTGTTTTCTTCTTCTCTGGTTTAGTCCAGTCAGTGTGGCAGAGAAATGTTGAACTACAGATTTAAAACTTAAAAAAATAATAAAAATCCTTCAGTATTTCAATGACAGGAAATATTTTTCCTCACCAACATGGACAAATATATATTCAGTGGGGTCGGAATCATTCACTCTCAAACAATTCGATTCGATTTGGATTTTTGGGGCTATGATTCGATTCAAAATTACTCAGGTTGGAGAACTCCAGTTTGTCAGAGATCAGCTGTTCTTCCCTGGTCTCAGCTCTGAAGTCCAACCCCTCCCATCTCAGAGAACTGGACCTGAGTCAGAACGACCTGAAGGATCTGTCTGATCTTGTGAAGAGTCCAAACTTCAGACTGGAGACTCTGAGGTCAGACTCATGGTTTATTTCTGCTACAGTTGGACTCAGTTCATGTTTCTTTCAGTAATATTGTTTAACTCTAACCCTCAGTGAAGCTGTGAGAGGAGAACAGAGACAGATTTCAGGATTAGACAGAAAGACAGAGAGAAAAAAGTCAGCCAAACCTTCATGACTCAGCTCTTTATCCCCACTGTGGACTCAGAGAAATGTGCTGAGTCAGCAGACTTGAGGTCTGTGAGTTTCCAGCTCAGTGTGTCCACTCCAACACGTTAACATGAGCTGAGAGGAAGCAGCTGCTGCACATCTGGACTGAACAGGACTGAAGTCCCTGCAGGTCTTGCTGGATCTGCATCACTGACTGACAGCTGATGGACAGAGTCAGGAAACACTGATGGATCTGCTCTCTTCTTCTCTACACAGGTGGAGGCGGTGAAGAAGAAGATGTGTGCTGACGGAGGATCAGCTGCTTCCTGATCATCCAGATGTTGCAGCAGCAGCTTGTCCAGACTCTGGACCATGTTCCTGGGAGGTGGAGAGGAGAGCTTCATCCAGCAGAGACTGACAGAGGAATCAGAACTGGTCTGAGAACGGAGTCCAGTCCACCATGATCCCAGAGACTCCTCAAGTCCTCCTCTCCTCTCAGCCAGCTCCTCCAAACTCCACCTGGGGTTTATGTTCAGCTTCTTCTGGACCCTTTGGGCTGCTTTGGGAACATTTCTACAAGCATTACTATTATCTATAAAATATGTAATTTTGTTGTGAAACATGTGACTTTCAGTCAGCACTTTTTAAATCTGTGTTTTCTGCCCTTCATCTAAATGAAGCATATATATTTTTTAAGTTGTCTTCTTATCTAAAATATTTCTTTTTTTTTTATCCACATGTGGCAAAAAATTTATGTCAATAAATAAAAGTATGCTGAAAGGGCAGAACTCAAGAGAGGACACTGCAGTAACATAGTTCATCTTCTGAAAGGACAATTTTTAATCAATGTACTAAATTATTTTTAGGAGACAAACATAACATCCTTTTTAAATCTGAATGTGTGTGTGTGAATGATGATGTGGCCTGTGTAGGGAATCTTGTCCTGATTATTCATATTTTAAAGTTTAAAGTTTAAAGCACTTTGTGGAATGTTGTTTTTTTGTTTGAAAGGGGCTGTATAAATAAACTAAAGTTTAAAGTAAGGATTGATATGTTAATTGAATGATTGATTGATATAGTGATATAATACAGTCCAATAATGTTCTAGCGGAGTTGTGCAGCAGACTCTCAGCTCAGTGTGTGAATGTGCTACTGCTGAACTGGGACTCATGAGTTCCACTCTGAACCAATGAGTCATGAATCATGAGTCTGACTGTGAACCAGTCTACAGTATGTGCTGTGGGTGAGTGACAGCTCATAGCGGGGAGGGAAAGGGAGTGAAACAGCAAACCAGAGCTGCTGCTTTTCCTCCTTCTTTCTATATGAACATGAGCACCATGATGCACACTGCTGTGTTCTCATATCAAGCTCATGTTCACCTTCTTTCTTTCACAGGGAAAACATGAAAGAAGCTGAAGCTGAACTCAGCCTTCCAACTTTAGTGCTCCGTGTCACAGACTGATCCATTTTCTGACGTTATAGTCCACACCAGCCTGCAGCCTCTCTGTGTGACACTTTGTTCATCATTATTTTCACACTTTAGTTCCTGCTTCTTTTCATTTAGGCTCCATGTAGGCTGTTCATGATGACTTTGTTTGTGTGTGGGATCTCTGTCTGAATGAAAGTTTCACAATCACTGCCTCAGACTGCATTCAGAAGGAATTGTTGAAGTCATAGAAGCTGAAGAGTTGATGATCAGAGGCTGACAGCTAAAGGAAGCTAGAATGCACACTGCTCTCTGACAGAGTCGGCCTCCCTCCACATTTAGGAGGCTTTTTCACTTCTTACAACAGCTGACAAAGGGCTCATCTGGGATTTGAACCCCGGACCTGTCACACCCTGAGCCAGAATCATCCTGATTGTTCCTGGAATGGTTTGGTTAGTCAGAGTGTGTCTGTGTGTGTTCAGATCGGAGCTCTTCTTGTCTCTCTGAGTGGTTGGAAATGAAAATGGAGATCGGTAGAAGCATTCTTTCTTTTTTGTGTATACCAACATTCTTTATTATGTACGCGAACATTCTTCATGCAACATGCATTTTAGGTTGGATTATACATAAGTCACAGCACCAAGTCAGCGCGGTTGTCCCTTCGATAGCTCGCTTGGTAGAGCGGAGGACTGTAGTGGCTCATTGTTGAAATCCTTAAGTCGCTGATGCAAACCCAGCTCGAAGGAGACCATGTCCTTAATCTGCCTCATCCAGCACAGTGATGAGTTTGCCTCCAGGCAAGAGGTGGACAGACTGGTCATCTGGTGTGGTCAGAACCACCTGGAGCTAAATCTGAAGACAGTGGTTTTCAGGACACTTGTTATTTTAATCAAATTATGTACTTGACATAACTTCATTATGAAGTTTTGACATGAGTTAAAGATGCCAAAGCATTAGCAGTTTACTTTTAAGTGGCCTTCAATGGCTGTTGTTTTGTCATCACGTGTACATTTGTGTTCAGTCAGTAATTTGGTCGGATGACTACACAGGATAACTCACTCCAAGCTGAGTGGATAATTGAGAGATCAGGGTGTTGCACAAGATAAGTACTTCCTGCGCTTCATTATCAACACTGAAGATGGCGGGGGTTGTACCCGGGGCCTCACACATTTTGGAATACATTTTCAGTGCAGTTACTCTGAGATGCTTTAACAGCTAAACAGTGTAAAATAAAAACTTGGTGGTAATTAATGTTTTTTGTTTTCAATGAGGGGAAGTTAAAACAGACCAGGAACACTAAATAATGGGCGGGGGGTGAAAACAACAGGAGGGTTAAAGAGCAGTGTTAATTGGCAAAAACAAGCAGAACTGTCACAGAACATCCAGCAGAAGTGGAGCCATCCAGCTGAAATAGCTCAGTTGGGAGAGTGTTAGACTGAAGATCTGAAGGTCCCTGGTTCAATCCTGGGTTTTGGCATCTGAGGAGGTACCTGAGGTTCAAGCTCTTGTTTTTTACCTACATTTCCAATATTCTATCTATAACCACACAATGAAATATTGTGAGGGTGGATACGCTGACTGCTTGTTTTTTCAGATGTTTTAATGTAGGACTCTACAGCCATTTCCAAT
This sequence comes from Echeneis naucrates, assembly GCF_900963305.1. Classification (NCBI taxonomy): domain Eukaryota; kingdom Metazoa; phylum Chordata; class Actinopteri; order Carangiformes; family Echeneidae; genus Echeneis; species Echeneis naucrates. The sequence goes on from NW_021780168.1 coordinate 668,895, forward strand.
CATCATCAAAATGTATCCTCTAATTAAATGTTCCTAAATTTCTATTAAAGGCAGCATTATTGCAGCAGGCAGCACTCTATGGTGGAGGTCATGACAAAAAAGTGGGAGGAGTCTTTGATCTCTGTGATGTCCAACAGCCTCAAGCTCAAAAGACAATCATGGTTTTGTCTTGTTCACACTTGAAATATGAGCCCCACGTTGGGCGATAAGCAGTTTCTTTAGACCCAAAGTTACCCAGCAGAGCACTGCCTCTGCCAGCTTGCCTTCTTCCACCCTGACTGGTCTGCAGCTCAGCTAACTGCAGTGCACTGTGTAGCTGACACTGTCCTATCAAAGCTGGAATTAACTTCTCTGTTTCCTCATCAGAGAATGGCAGCTGGACACACATGTCAAGATGGCTCAGTGGTCTTTTGGAGTCCACTGAGAGACGTGCTGTGTTTTATGCTCTAATCCAGCATACATCGACCAACCATGACTGCTCGAGTAAAATATCTAAACTTATCAGTTTGAACCAACATGAAACTCGCTGAGCTTTAAATAGTGTAACTACAGCTGCTGGTCATTAAGTCTCTGTGGGACGACGGGTCAGTGTTTGGCTGTTCACTGAGGTATGCTCGTGGTAGGTCCATTGTTGTAAAGTAAATTCCCATAACAGGAGTCAAACCCAGGCTGCCTAGGTGAAAACCAGGACTCCTGACCGCTAGACCATATGGGAACATTAGCTTGATGTTATTTTGATAGTGATTAAGAAAAACTAATAATGTCCAACCACCACCCAAAACAGAGCAGTTGTTCTTTTCACCTGCTGCAGTAGCTCAGAGCCTCAGTTGGGAGACACATTTTTCTTCCATTTTCTCCTCCAAACATTTGTACACAGTTTTGAGATTTCCCATAATGTCATATGTGTGGCATTTTTTCAGTGAAGCTGTGGTAGTGTGGCCGAGTGAGTACAATCTTTAAGTATTTAAGTAGCATCAACTTAGAAATCCTCTGGTCTTCCACGTTTGAACTATAATACCAGTGAATTAAACAAAGATCACCCCTGGGTGGACTTGAACCACCATCCTTTCGGTTAATAGCCGAACACACTGACCAATTGCGCCACAGAGACATGTTGGTTAGTCCCTGTTACAGCCTGCTGTTCCAGCTGGAATTATCCTAAATGTTGCCCCACAATAAGAATGTCGTTGGTTTGAATCTCAAACTGTCAGCTGTTTTTGAAAATATTGTCAGAGCAGTTTACTGAACAAACTGTCCCCTGATGGTCAAAGCACACGGTCCAAATATCTGATTGATATGAATTCCAGCCAATGATGTTAGTGATAAGAGATGGCTTGGCATGACGGGTCCTTTGAGGAACCGATGAAAAATAAAAAATTGTTGTCTGACTGTTCTCTGACTGACTGTTCTCTGTGTTATTGAACCTTCCCATCGCTGGATGGTTTTTAGGAAAATTTTTTGCAGCTCAAGCTGCAGGGCCATCTCGAATTATCCCGAAATATCCATCAAACCTGTTGAAGTTTAATTCAAAGGTTATCTGAATGTACTGCATCTGCTTTCAAAGTTGTTGTCAGATCATTAAGATTAATTTTTCTACACAAGACTTTAGCTCTTTGGAGATATGGCAACAATATAAGGCCAAAATAAGGATTTTACAACTCCAATACCAGTTAGTCAACAAAATATGATGAGCCAAGTCCACTATGACAAATAACAAAGGATTTTCTTTAGCATAAAATAAACTGTCACATTAATGTCCTGAATGTGCTGTGTGTAAATAATGAGGTTCATCAAAACAAAGTCAGAACCAGAGCTCAGGCTGTTGGTACACAAACAAAGAAAGGCATACTTGTGGATTCACAAGATTATATCAGGATCTGACCTTTTCCTGTTCCATCAGTAACCATCAAAGGAGATGCTGATTCTGTGATGTCACAAAGGTTCTAATGACATCACAGAGATCAAAGACTCCTCCCATTTTTTCTCATGACCTCCACCATAGAGTGCTCACTCATAATGAAGCTCCAAAGACAATCATGGTCCTGCCAAATACCTTTGAGTTCTGCCAACAGAAGCAACAACAAAACTGGAACTACTTTTCACTGCTATGCTGATGATCCCCTCCTGTATGTGCCTAACAGCTGTGACTCTTGACATCTATTGACATTACAACAGGTGGATTCTGTGGTGTGAAATTTTGACTCACATCAAACCGGAGACCTCAGGTGAGAACCCTCCCATACTGTTCTGAGGGGACTCATCCCAAATTTTTTGTGGAAGACGTCTGTGTAGGTTCCCAGTTCCCCGTTCAAATAAGAGCAGAACAGTATGTAAATAAGAGTCTATAGTTTCAGTAATAGTTTCAGACTATTCTGAAAGTTATGTTTCTCTCTTTATGCAAACCATACAAAGAACGAGTCCATCTTCTCATTCCAAGAAAGGACAAGACCCTGACTCTGATGTGTTTATTACATATGGTAAAAAGTTTTGTTTATCAACACTTAACACTCAACACTATTTAAAAAAAAAAAAAAAAAAAAAAAAAACAACACTCAATTGACCTTCACTCACAGATGAGTTACACCGACGTGACAGGGAGGGGTTTAAAACCAAGAAGCACACAGAGGGCCACAGTTTAGCCTGTGTATTGACAAAACGATCGATTGACAAGTTGTGATCAGCTGAACGCTCAGAGCGACGGAAGAAAGAAATGAACAACGGTAAGTCATTTTAAGATAACGCAGTTAATTGATTGTTTCTGAAAAGTTTTTTTTTATGTGTATATTTTCTTAAAAGACTTGTTTTTACAGGCGGTCTTTTAGAGGGTGAGTTGGAGTGTCTGACTTTTGATGATTTTCCTGATGGTAAGTGTTGCGTCTTTGAGATTATATTCATATTATTTTTATTTTTTACAGTATTTTTTCCGGTAGTTTGTACGCAAGATCTGGACGAAATCGAGAGAGTTTTCAGAGAAAGTTCTCCCGCACCAGCAACCGCTACAGCCGTGACCGGGCCCGTACCAGAGACAGTTCCAGAGGCCGGAGGCTCCCGGAAAGCTACAGGTGAAGAACCGCGACCGTACGGGGATAAACAGCTATTCCAGGACCCGGAGGTCTCAAGAAGGGAGGAAGCTCGAGGAGAATCTAGGAAAAGATCCAAGGAGTCTTCGAGCAGCTCTTCTTCATCTTCTTCCTCTGCCGCCAGCAGAAGAGATTGTAAGTTTATTTTTTCACATCAGCCTGTACTTTAAACATGTACCTGCATGAACAGTGAAGCTGTTTCAACCGTGTATAGCTCCGTGGGAACTAATTTTATTTATTTTTTCAGACTATCGGAAGGAGAAGAGGAGTAATTCGCAATACAGAAGAAACAGGTCCTCATCCTACAGGAGACCAAGGTCCTCTTCGTACAGAAGAAGAATTAGATCGTCGTCCTACACACGGTCACCAAACTGTAGGATACTGTGCAGACACCTCGATAGATTCCTTGACAGGTTGTATTTGAGTTCAAAAAGGTTACATGGAGCAAAAAGGGAATGCCCATTGTAGGAGTTTTTCAGAGGACCCTTTTCTGGCGATAAACCTCGCTATAGAGGAGTTGTATCATCCTGAAACTCTGACCAATGCTGTAAATGATCTTCGTTCAATAATAAACTAATTGACCTTTGAAAATGATTCTGTGACTGAGCCCCCCGTCTCTCCTCATTTCTCTGGGCTTGATTCACCTTCTCCACCAGTTGTTTCACACACTGTTTGAATGCCATAGACAGGGCCGGACACCTGTTAGAGATTCAGGAGGGGGGAAACGCAGGTGTAGTTTCAGGGGCTGAGGAGAGGGAGGGGGGGAGAGGGGGTTGTGATTAGAAATAGATTCAATAATATAGAAATCAGGCAAATTTCAAATTTCCTGACTCTGGCGGGCGTACCCGATTATGGAGAATTTTACGGCTCTGTGATCGTAGCTGCTCATGACCTGTCTGAAAGAGTCTTCTCACAAGCACAGCCTGGTGATGTTATAGAGATGGAGCTGAGAGGGGACAGACTGAGTAAGAGTGTGTCCTCTATAGTCAGAGCTGAGAACACTGACGGGGGTCTCTCCGCCTTTCAGAATCTCCTTGATCTCCTTCTCCAATCTCCTTCTTGAATTAGTGGTGCAGTTGATTCGCAATCCTTGTGACGGAGGGAAAAGAAGCGTAGATAAAACTTTGGACGAGGAGGTTTTTAAGAAGAGAAGAAGATTTTTGTACGTGGTGGAAAATCTCCACAACAAAATGTGCTTTGGTATTAATTTGGCACACCTGCTGCATCCCCATCTCTGCGATAGAGAGGCTGAGAGAAAGGCCAGAGAGTTTCAGACGGCTGTAGGTTTTGATGATCAGACAGAGGTGACGTTTGATGTTTCAAAGTTTGAGAAGGCCTTGGATTGTAAAATTGTGGTGTTTTATAGAAACAAAGGCACATGAGCCCTCTCCAAATTCCTCACCCCTAACCCTAGAAAAGACAAAACTGTGTTTATGTTTTTACACCAGAATCACTATTATAGCATAAAAAAAAAATGTAAAATTTTTTCTAGGAGCCCGTCACGTCTGTGGGTACTGTTACACAGGGTATGACAGCGTTTGCAGCCATCGCTGTTCAGGGCGGTGCTCCGTGTGTCTGGACGGCTCGTGTTGTAGAGTCAGGTTCGAGCCCGTCCTCTGTGTAGATTGTAACAGAACGTGTCTGTCAGCTTACTGTCTGAGTAAACAAGGAGCCCGTAGAGAGAGTAGGGTCGGAGTCGTATGCCAGTCAATGTGAGTTGTACAAAGAGTGAGAAAAATTTCACAGACTGATCCTAAAAATTATTCTTATCAAGCCAAAAAAAAAAGTGCTCAGAGTGAAAGGTATTACACAGACGCATGATTGCTGTCAAAGAGTCAACTCTCCACCTCCCCCAACTTTAACTTTTCCCTTTCCAGAGCCAGCTTCTCTGCCTGTAGCTCCATCTGAAACTGCAGCCTTTCCCTTTGCAGTGTGAGCTTCTCCCCTTTAAACTGCATATACTGCTCCGCTGACAGCTTCTCAAGTCTCAAGTCTCTGACAGAGCCATATCAAAATCTTTACACTGCTCAGGTCAGAAGATGCTCACTGACTGCCAATTCCTCAACAACACCCCTCAACTCAGCTGATTACTATGGTCATAAGACATCCTGCTGACAGAAAAGTACAACCAAAATTCTGTCTGCAATATCAACTGAGGCAACAGAGACCGTGCTACAACTCAGACAGTGAACAGCCACAGAGAGGATTTAGAGAGAAAGGAGCCTCCCCCCTAAACTGCCTAACTCAACCCTAGTCTTCGTATGCGTACTGATGGTGGGTACTTACGCACCTAAAACCCGCTTGCATTGTGGAAGGCTAACTGCCCCAGCCAACGCTACAGAAGGTGCCCCCGAGACAACTGCTGCTAACCACACGGACAGCATACAAAAACAACAAACAGCCCTGAAACACAACAAAGCCAACAGTCCCTCCTTATGAGGAACTGCTGCTACGGCCTATTTGGGGGAACAAACAGATGCTCCAGCCAAAAAAAACCCTCCTACAGCCAAACACTGTCTGAGCACATGCAGCGACCTGCAACTACAAACAATTCACTCCACAGCACCAAACAACTGCTGACTGAAAACTACTGAACTCTAAATTCTCCTCCCCTCCACACTTCATTAAAGCAGCATTATAAAACAGCAAAACTACCAGCCCAAACATTTCTACACTGCACAAAAAAACATCTAACACAACACACACAAGAAAAATGCCCTGGAGCCCCCTTTTGTTATTTGTTAACCGCTCATTTAGGACACAACAAAGAAGGGAGGGCCACACTGATAGCTCAAAAAACAAATTATTGTACACTACATCATGACAAACAAACACAAAAAATACAGATGTGTGAGGTGTGAAGTCAGTCATCAGTGTGAGATGAAAATGTTGGATATTGAAAGCCGTGTGTGTCAAAATAAGATACTCAAACCAAACAGGATCCAGGCCGTCCAGGAGAGAGAGCATCAGCTGAGGGAGTCTGGATTTTATAGCCTCCCCACAGGTGGAGGCGGAGCCTCCCAACACAGAGGCGGGGCTTCATAGCAACCAGGATATATGAACCGAAGATCCACATAGCAGACAGCAGAGGGACTCACAAGAGACACACACAGCCAACACACAACCAGACTGTGTGACGTCACTGGACATCAAAGCCATTTCATGTCTTTCATCGCGCTCCTACACCACACCAACGCATACGTCACACTGTAGCGTTCGAATCGGATGGATGAGCGCATGCGCACGACTCGTCACACGAAGGAATAAAGCGAAACACAAATCAGCTCTTATTAGACAAATTAGCGGCGTTAAATTGTACAAAAATCAAACGTGACTCGTTTATTTTCATCTCCCCTGATAAAGTTCAGATGAGAGGATGAACTCATTTCATCGCTTGACTTACATGAGGTACATTTGGTTGTCAGCCTCGGAGCGGATCAGCTGGGATCAGCTGAGAGAGAGCCAGCAGCAGGAGCACATTCAGAGATCAGATCAGAAGATAAAAACTGAGCCCTGTCAGACACTAAGATGTCATCTGAGGAGGATCACTGACGTTTCAACAATAACAGCCGCCCAAACTCTTTCTGCCCCCAAGTGGCTCCTTAGATTTGTTGCTGAATTTAATTTATAAAAAAAATATTGGTAAAATGAATGATTGAAGTATAAAATATATAAAATTTTTATTGACATTGCCTTATTTATATATTTCCGTAACTGAACTTGGAGCTTAATGCCATAAATAATAAATGATAAAGTACAGAAACCCAAAGATCCAAATCAATCAGAAAAAATTTAATCTCTGATTGACTGTAAATCATTTATCAATGTTGAACTATTTACATTGAAACCACATAGACAATATAAAGAATCACACAACAGGATGGAAATGAAAATCCTGCTAAGAGTTTCAGCTCGTCTTTAGTGAAGATTGGCATTCAGAAAAACCAAGTGGCTCAGCTTTGAGGGCTTTCTTGTTTCTTCTCTCTGTTATTATTATCTGCCCCATTAAAGAGCAGATTCTCTCTGAGGGGACGGATGTTGCCACAATACACAGTGTGTGTGCCATCACATGTGGAAGATAGACTGAAGCCTTGGTCTGCCACCAGCTCAGAGGGGCTGCACTTCTCTGGAAAAGGGGCTCCTCACCTTTCCAGCGTGTTGTCTGATTGTAGCACACAAACTTTCTTTAAGTGACGGAGCTACACACTGAGACAGCCACTGACTTTCACACCTACAGGCCATTTAGACTCACCATGAAGCCAACATCAGAAAATGAACTACAAATGTGCCTCTTCCCAATAACACTGAACAGGGTAACAATATTAAGCACAGCTGCACATTCAACAAGGACAGAAAATGAAAGAAGATCATCTGTACATGTGGCCTTTTCTGACCGTGGTCCTCAGAACAAATGTCCATCCCTCTGGAACTGAAGAATCTGGAGTCATGCAGCATTTGTTCATCGAGGCTTTTTGAACCTTCCTTCTCTCAGCTGGTGTCCATCCATCCAGCGTACCACAGAGCAGGAAGCTGGAAGAATAAAAGAAAGCACAAATAAATGAATTCCACACATACAGTAACAGCACAATGCTGGAAACTAATCACTAAACTGTTCCAAAGGAAATGATCAATCTGCAGTCTTTGCTCTGATCATTGTGACTTTGTGTTATTGTTGTATCTGATAAGTTAAGCTGCACTTCTAATGACCACCAGGGGGCAGTTCCACTGGTTGGAAAAAGACTTCAGACTGCATTGAAGTCTATTACGAAAGAAAAACCAAGGTCTGAGATGCTGCACATGGCCAGTGTGGGGATTGAACCCATGACCTCGGCGTTATTAGCACCACGCTCTAACCAGCTGAGCTAACCTGCTGATATGAAAGTCTTTTTTGGCTTATTATAAAACTTCACAGAATAACTAGCTGTCTGTCAGTTTGAAATTCCAACAATTGTGATAAACAAATCAAACTTGATAAATCAAGTTTGTTCAGTTATCATTATGAAGGTCGATGATAAGGACACACCTTTAGTTCCACTTCCAGGGGAGAACTGCAACAAAGGAAATTATAAATCAAGTTTGATAAAGATTAATTGACCATTAATTGTTATTTTTACTGTTATTTTTTTCCAAAATAAGCTTTTCCTCTGGAGCCACAGCAGCGGGCTGAAAGGGCCGCATGTGGCTCCGGAGCCACAGGTTGCCGACCCCTGCCCTAATCTAAGTGATTTCCATGTATTTTTCATTGTGAGACAATGTTAGGGAGGGAATTAAAGTTATTTAATGATGCATTATATCGTCTATATCAGTTTACATGATCAAATATTTTTGTCAGGCTTCCACTCTTGCCTTGTTTGCAGAAACACTGTTGCAGTGTTGCAGTTCTCCCCCGAAAGTGGAACTAAAAGTGTGTCGCTATCATCACCCTTGATAATGATAACTGAGCACCAGTTAGTGCTCTGATCCTCTTAGATGAGTCCGAACAACATCACTCAGCTCTGCCATATTTTAATGCCGTGCAGATTACAGACATTCTCCAACATGGTCTGTAGCTCTCTAAGTGGGAAACTTGCTCCTCGAAAACAACTAACCGTTGTTGACAGGATTTGAACCTGCGCGGGAAAACCCCAACGGATTTCAAGTCCATCGCCTTAACCACTCAGTCACAACAACGACATGAGCCATGAGAAATGCAGAATTACACAAAATATTAAATATGGTGATAATATAATAAAAGTGAAACACAAGAAGTTATCTGCAATGGCCAGGCATCAAACACGGGTCAACTGCTTGGAAGGCAGCTATGCTCACCACCATACCACCATTGCAGGGTTGGTGGTTTTATTCCCATGTTGTGTAATAATTATCTGTTTAGAACCAAAGTTTCCCAGCTGGCCTTCTCTGCCAGCTGGCCTTCTTCCACAGTGGATCCTGGTGCCATGTGTTCACCAGGCAGGTGATGCTCCCTGTCTCTGTTCTATCCGTGTTCTCACTTATGCAAGAATTCATCAGTGTGTCTCATTGGAGTAATCTGAGTTAGATCTGAAGAAAACATCCAAGACTGAAAGACCAGATACTGAAAGGGGAAAAAGCATATAAAATAGAAACATCCACGCACATGGTCCAAATATCTGATTGATATGAGTTCCAGCCAATGATGTTAGTGATCAGAGACGGCTTGACATGACGGGTTTCAATCTTAAGTCCTATTGAGGAACTATTGGAAAATAATCCTGTTGTTTATGAACAGTCCTGATTGGTGTTTTTTTCTGCTGCTCTTGTTTCATTTCTTGTGGTTGTCCTGCAGAGTTGGTTGTCTGACTGTTCATGTTGAGGAGTTTGGTGTCTGGTTATCTACTTCTTTGTTATATGTATATTTTCAGAATACATTTTCAGTGCGACAGGAGATTGTAAGGGCAGATTCTCTCTGAGGGGACGGATGTGCCAACACATGCATGGTAGGTTCAAATCCTGCCAACCACGGTTAGTTCAGCCCACCTGGTGTTGGTATCATCTTTCACTGCCTTCTGTAACTTTTGTTCACAGGGAGACCAAAAATGCCTGAATCAGCTGATTAGTTGTCATTGACAAGAAACAAACTGGCAGTTGTGGGATTCAAACACGCGCCTCCGAAGAGACGGGAGCCTTAATCCAGCGCCTTGGACCGCTTGGCCACACTACCACTGTACGGATGTCTAAATTCATGCTGGATGTTCACCACCCACTTCCCCAAAGTCCAACAGTGAAGGTTTCAAATCCAGTTCAGTCCAAATAGTTCCACTTTTGTTGTTGCTTCTGTTGGCAGAACTCAAAGGTATCTGGCAGGACCATGATTGTCTTTAGAGCTTCATTAACAGAGTGCACTCTACTGTGGAGGTCATGACTAAAAAGTGGGAGGAGTCTTTGATCTCTGTGATGTCATTAGAACCTTTGTGACATCACAGAATCAGCATCTCCTTTGATGGTTACTGATGGAACAGGAAAAGGTCAGATCCTGATATAATCTTGTGAATCCACAAGTATGCCTTTCTTTGTTTGTGTACCAACAGCCTGAGCTCTGGTTCTGACTTTGTTTTGATGAACCTCATTATTTACACACAGCACATTCAGGACATTAATGTGACAGTTTATTATATGCTAAAGAAAATCGTTTGCCACAAAACAAGTCAAGAGCTCTCTGTTAGTAACTGTTAGTAGAAACTGTTTGTAAATGACATTCGGCCTCTCATCCAAGTGGTGTCATCAGACAGATTGGTGGTTCACCTGTCGCAGTATCTTAGATGGATGTCCAATCATGAGACATAAGTTTCAACTGGAAAATGTCAGGAGTTTTTCAGCAGCACTGATTAACAGGAAAACATGGAGAATGTCATTTATCACTTTCTCCAGTAATGTGTACAGTTGTCACTGTGCTGCTCCTGACTCAGTGATGCTGTTGAATGCTTATAGGGCCGCCGTTCTTAAAGTGTGGGCTCCACCCCACTGGTGGGGAATAGAGACATGACAGGTGGGGCGTGACAAACTGGAGGAAATGTTCCTTTTCATTCTGATCTTTATTGAATCGTTTCTTTATGGACAACAAAGATCTGACATTCTCAGAAAAAAATACCCACACACAAACAAATGAATCATTAACAGCCTGCATGGATTCTAAATGAAAAGAACATCAGATGGAGAGCAGAAAAAAACTGTAACCTGGGTCCTTCATTATTATTATTAATTTTAAATAGGAGATCAGAACAAAAATGGAACCTGGAACCAAAGTGAGAAAATAATGATTCACATCAGCATGAGCAACAAACAAACTTTCACACAAAGAGGCTGCAGCCTAGTGTGGACAACAACTACAGAAAATGTGTACATTTGTGACATAGACCACTAAAGTTGACAACAGATAGAACATCATGTTATGACAATACCACAGTCACAAGTTTAACCCATGTAGGAGCCACCTGGGTGAAAACAGCAGCTGCTGTATGCTGATGATTCACCACATCCAACCTGGTAATGGTTGCTTACGTGCTCTTGCAGTTGATGTGAAGCCAAATAGTTCCACTTTTGTTGTTGCTTCTGTCTGCAGAACTCAAAGGTATCTGGCAGGACCATGATTGCCTTTTGAGCTTCATTAACAGAGTGCACTCTACTGTGGAGGTCATGACAAAAAGGTGGGAGGAGTCTTTGGTCTCTGTGATGTCATTAGAACCTTTGTGACATCACAGAATCAGCATCTCCTTTGATGGTTACTGATGGAACGTTTGTGGCGTTTTTTGTTTTTTTTTAATTAACCTCATTATTTACACACAGCACATTCAGGACATTAATGTGACAGTTTATTATATGCTAAAGAAACTTTGGTAAGAGTCATGATGGTCAGCCACGTATGTTGGGTGTTTTGCCATGAAACCATGAACCATGATGAACCATGAAATATTGTTTGAGAGTTTGTGAGGTTGGATGCTGCACGCTGGTTGTTTGTGTGTCCAGGACACTTCAAGGACAGCTTTTCTGCCATTCTCCGCTCCAAACATTGGGACACAACTTTCAGGGGTCAGAAAATGTGAGACGTGGCATTATTGCAGGGAAGCCAGCAACAATATGTGGTAATGTGGCCGAGCAGTCCAAGGCGCTGGATTTAGGCTCCAGTCTCTTTAGAGGAATTCCTGCCTGCCACGCTTAACCAACATCCAAATTTCAGAAACCCAATGCTGCTTGGACACACAACCAATCAGCATCCAAAATGTGGTTTGGTTTGGTTTAATCTCACACTATCTCAAAGTAAATTTGTGTTGTACAAAGGAGAGGGAAGTCTTAGGGATGGATTTCTGAATTCAAGATTTCAAAATGGTCAGTGACAGGAAGGGTATCATCAGCATGGCAGAAAATGTGTTTACTAAGTGTGAACAAAAGATGTACTCTGGATGTACTCCTGTGATGTGTGTTGGCCAATTCATTTCATTCATTCGGAGTAGATGGGGGACTGGGTGAACTCTGGATGACCTAAAGAACACTGCTTCCTACTTACCTGAAATTTTTATTTTAAACTCTTTAGCTGTTAAAACTGTCTCAGAGTGGTTAACATGAGTAACTGCAGTGAAAATAAAACTGGGCACTGAAAATGTATTCCAAAATGAACATGTAAAAAAGAAGTAGATAACCAGAGACCAAACTCCTCAACATGAACTTGTGAGTGTGTGTGCATGTGAATTCATGTACATGAGTGGCATTTGACACTCCCTGCGCAAGCTAGCACGTTAGCACAGTGGAGTTAGCTCAATGGGTAGGCTGTTGGCTTAGTATGTATTTGTATCAATAATCTTCACAACTGCTCTGAATGGTGACAGTGGGGCAGCCTTTGTGTTTAGCAAATTTAAAACGTTTTGAGGTACAGAAAGAACAAGAGCAGTCGCACCACACAAGCATTTGAAAATAAAGATAATTATTAGCTATATTTATTTTTATTTTTATCTTTAGCTCAACAAAGCACAACACAGCGTGCCATCATTCAACTTCCCAGCAGTGCCTCTTTATTGAAGTTTAAGGTTGTTGAGATAACTTCATGTAACTTCTTCTGCAGGAGTTTAGTCAGTAATTTGGTTGAGCGACTAAGCAGGATAATATGGAGCAGTAATTTCAGTAATTTCCAACACCGTGGAGATGATGTTTGGAACTATACAAGGCTGCATCCCCGGAAGTAGACCGGAAGAAAGCTACAAGGGAGTCCTATGGGAGTGTGGCCATTTTTTTTTTTAAATTCAGCTCCTTATTTTGGCCTTTTCTGTTAAAGCTGCCTTTTCTCAAAGCTTAGCTTCCTTGCTAGAATGGCAGGGGAATTAGCTCAAATGGTAGAGTGCTTGCTTAGCATGTCAGAGATAGTGGGATCGATGCCCACATTCTCCACAAGAATTTAGCTCTTTGGAGATACAGCAACAAGTGAACTAAACACAGCAAGTCTTTGGTTTTTTTGTACAGATTCATGGCAGAGGTTACAAAATTAAGGAGGTCAGCAACAACCACAAAATTACTGTTTCTCTTGTCCAGAGATTGCAAATTTTGTGGTTCATGGTGTTGATGCAGAGACAGAACTTCACAACTCTCTGACAGAGAAGCTGGATGCTGCTGTTGTGCATTTAAACTGGAAAATAGTGAGATGACACCTGTTGTGTCATTCTTTATACTTGTCTATGCAGAGCGGTGAAATGGTCCATAGAAGTCAAATATATCATCGAAGCATGTTAAAGGAACTGAGGTTCTAGTCCCAACCACTAAATTCTCATTATTAACTGAAGCCGTGCCCCGTATGAGGCTCGAACTCATATAAAACTAATATAAATTGGCTTTTATTTTGAAATGCTTGTGTGGTGCGACTGCTCTTGGTCTTTCTGTAGCTTAAAGCGTTAACGAGTTGAAACGCAGCAAAACATATCAAATTATAAAAGTAAAAATACAAAAACAATAAAAAATTGTATGGTCCATGGTGTAATCGTTAGCACTCTAAATCTGTCATTCATAACAGTTTTAGATTTAATTAAGTAGCAAAGCTCCATACACAACAACAGTCCTGCTTCTGTTTACCAAAAGGCTCCAAAGTTCACCCAGGGACCAGCTCACTTGTTGCTGTATCTCGAACAAAGAGCGAAAGTCTTGTGCTGTCAAAGGTTGACCTAAATACATCTGTCCCCAAATACACCTTTCAGCAGTAGAGGTGAAAGAAAAGCAGCTTCTATAGGTCAAATAACCAGAGCTTGAACCTCTCTCCAGTACCACCTCAGATGCTGAAACCCGGGAGTGAACCAGGAGCCTTTACATCTTCAGTCTAACGCTCTCCCAACTGAGCTATTTCGGCTGGAGGAGCACAAGCGTTGACTGACACAGACATGGTTTTATAGAAAAACTGCAGAGAAACTGGCATCACTGATGCTTTGCTGCTTAAAGTGTCTGTCTTGTAAACAGGACATCCTGCATTCAAACCCCAGCAGTGCTTCACTCTCAGTGGAGTTCCTGCTCATCACTTCCTGTATTACAGCTTTTTCTTGCAGTTTCTGGACAAGACAAAGTGGTTGTTGCTGTGTTGAGCAGATGGAAATGTGCTGATTGACCACTTTTCACAGGAGACAAACTTTGTTCAGAGTCATGATGGTCAGGCACTGACACTGGCGACGTAACACTCAGGGCTCGTCCGGGATTTGAACCCTGACGCAAAATGCAGCACATGATTCTTAAATGTACTGGCTTGATGTTACATTAAGAACCAAAAAAAGTACCCATTTAAAATCAATATGATACCAAATATGATATAGGAGGAATATCCAATGATTGAAATTCATTATTAAGTTGTTGTGATAAAATCGGCCCCCTTGTCCAGCCAGAGCAACCGTTTAGCTGTCTTTCCATCTTACATAAATAAAAAAATAAAAATGAAGTCACGCACTATATAATAATTTAATTTATAATAATTTATAATGGATTATACTTTTCAATAAAATAATTGGATTCTATATTCAATTTCTAAAACGTAATTACATAAAACCTAATAAATATAACCATATAAAACAGCCAAATGACAACATTAATGACGTTTTAAATGACAGGAAACGTCACGTTACCATGATCTGGTACCCAAGTCATGTGATGAACACCTTGCAGTGGGCAGTCCTTTTCTGAGTGAGTGAGAAGGAAAAAAACAAAAGAAATTCTATATATATTTCTGAAATATAAAGAAATATGTCAATGAAATCATTTCTATCTGTGAAAAAAATCCCATTTGTAAAAAGATGCCACACAGTAATTGCATATGATTGGATATTTTAAGGACTTAAAATGGTGTAATGGTTAGCACTGTGTACTTTGAATCCAGTGATCTGAGTTCAGCTCTCAGTGGAACCTCTGCCATCTGATTTAGTGTGAGAGGGATTGAGAATAACCTTCACCTATATAACATGTGAATAACATGCACCCACCACCCAAAACAGAGAGGAGGCTTCATCAGATGGTTTTTCTTTTCCTCTTCTGCAGTAGCTCAGAGTCTCTGTGGTAAGGTAAAGGTCCAAAGAGGATGTAGATCAGTGGTAGACGTTCATCAGAATGACAGGACATGCTCGTGGTAGGTCCTTTGTTGTAAAGTAAATTCCCAAGTCGAACCCAGGCTGCCTGGGTGAAAACCAGGAATCCTGACCACTAGACCATATGGGACTCCAAGGCACTGGATTGAGGCTCCAGTCTCTGGGTGGCGTGGGTTTGAATCCCACCACTGCCAGTTACCCCAGCTGTGCGGTACGCTCGCCCACTGAGCTACATCCCCTGGATGGTTCAGTAGCTTTAGCAGCTTTAGCTAACCAGACAGCTTCTGAGCTCCTGTAGCAGCTAAAACAGCGATCTGTCTGATGAAACCTTCTGGATGAGATGAGCCCATTAATAATGCTGCCTGTCCTCACTAGCTCCTCCTCTGTGGTGACCCCCAAACAGGACACAACCTCAGTATCATGACAAGTCATGCTGCTGAACAATTAATGCTACAAGGATTCATTTCAGCTTCACTTTAACAGATTGGATTCATACATTTATGTGACACACAGTCAGGTCATGTCCTCTTTCTGTAGATCAAAGCGTTAAGTTCAAACACAGCAAAACATAGTGAATGATAAAAATGAAGATTTGAAGAAGGAATTAAAATAGAAGTGATGAACTGTGGATGGCAGCCTGCTGTTGATGCGACCTGTCAGTGTTTCAAGGTAAACATACATTATGCAGACCTGACCACTGTTGTATCTGTTAGATCTTCAGTCATTCAGCCATTAATGCTGGATGTTCTGTCCAAAAGTCTCCAAAGTCCCACAGTGAAGGCTTCAAATTCACATCTCTCACAGTGTTATCATGACAAGAGAAACAATATTTGGACAGACTAAGGTGAGCTGAACACAGACGAGGAAGGGATTCCAACCCACGTGTAGAGAGCACAATGTCCAGCAGTCCATCACCTTAACCACTCGGCCACCTCATCATGTTTGTTGTCAAAAAGATGTGGTCTGAACGTTAGACTGATCAGTGGTTCTGCCTTCAGTGGCCTTTTACACAGGAAGTGCTTATCTTGTGCAACACTCTGATCTCTCAAATATCCACTCAGCTTGGAGTGATTTATCCTGTGTAGTCATCCTACCAAATTACTGACTGAACACAAATGTACATGTGATGACAAAAAAACAGCCATTGGGAAGAAGCTGCATCCTGGATCCTCAGAATAAAAGTCTGATGCTCTTAAATAAGCTCTGGCTTCATTTTCCAAGCCGCTGGAAGTCTCAGTACCTTTTAACCACCACACCCACTTTGACAGAAAGTGGGTGTGGTGGTTAAAAAGTAAAGTAAAGTCTGTCATATCTATAATTTTGATCATTGTGAACTACAGTTGATGAAAACCCAACAGTAGTTTATTTCTACAACATCTGACTTTAGCAACAAGGAACTGCTTGGATTTTAACACAGGTTGCTTTAACCAGCCAACATATACAACCTTTATCTGCATTGAAATCATTCAGCCTGTTACCGGCTCAAATCCACAGCACTCTACTCAGCTGTTTTTGCTGGATAGTATCTGGTTTGGTTTCACCTCTTCCACAAAACTTAAGGATGCTGCAAAGGGAGACATGAAGACTGTGACAGTTAACTGACTGGTCAGAGAGAGTGCAGTGTCTTTTTAACACACAAACAAAGAAAGGCATACTTGTGGATTATATCAGGATCGGACCTTTTCCTGTTCCATCAGTAACCATCAAAGGAGATGCTGATTCCGTGATGTCACAAAGGTTCTAATGACATCAAAGAGATCAAAGACTCCTCCCATTTTTTTGTCATGACCTCCACAGTAGAGTTCACTCTGTCAATGAAGCTAAAAGACAATCATGGTCCTGCCAGATACCTTTGAGTTCTGCCGACAGAAGCAACAACAGAAGTGAAACTATTTGGACTGAACTGGATTTGAAACCTTCACTGTCGGTGGTGAACATCCAGCACGAATTTAGACATCCGTACAGTGGTAGTGTGGCCGCGCGGTCCAAGGTGCTGGACTAAGGCTCTCTGAGTCTCTTTGGAGGCATGGGGTCGAATCCCATCACAGCCAGTTTGTTTCTTGTCAATGAAAACTAATCAGCTAATTTGGGCACTTTTTGTCTCCCTGTGAACAAAGTGTCCAATTCTCAGATATCTTGGCTGGAAAATGCTGAGTAATGCTGGCATGGGTGTGCGTGGTTCTTGTGGCTGAGTGGTTAAGGCGATGGCCTTGCAATCCTTTGGGGATTCCCCGCGCAGGTTCAAATCCTGCCAACAATGGTTTGTTGTTGTCACAACACGTTCTGGTTTCATGCTTCTTCTTTTTGCTGCCACAGTCCTGGTCATATTGGATGGACTGTTGGAGTTCCTGCCTTCACTCCTGACGTCCAGCACAAGAATCATGCTACATGTTAGGACAAATTACACTTCCTGTCTGAGTACCCAAAGAACAACTCCAATCTCCTCCTTAAAGTTGCATCCTCATTCTGATCACCTGGCTCCACCCTACATGCAGCTCCAGGCCGGGAACTGAACCCACAACCTTATTGTTGTGCGGAAGCAGTTTCACTTTCAGCAATGTGTGTAGAAACAAGAATGGAAGGATTGGATTAGTGCTTTACTTCTGATTTCCACAGGTACCATCACCACGGCAACATCCTATCAGATTCCTCACTTAACTTTTGGTAGAAATTTACTACATAGCTTTTCATCTGCTTCAGCTTCAGCTCTTGATAACACCATGGAACCACATGTATCTGTGTGAACTTTGCTGTCTGTGTTACTTGAAGTATCCTGACAAGACACCAGCTGAACATAATCTTCAATCAGTGTCAACGGTGTGGCCAACTTTGTGTCCTTTTAATTAAATTTAGCAACTGTTCCTGGAGTTAATGGAGACTTTTGTGGAGGAACTGACAGGAAAGTGCACATCGTTCTGCAGCTATCAACAGCAGATGCTGCAGTGAGCCCCGTCCCAAAGCCCTCACCTGTTCAGTCTATTTATGAAACATTTCAGAAACATTTCAGAAGTCTCAGTCTGACCCCTGTGGTTCATACTTTACAGTATGTTTTCAGTCAGACCTGCTGATCTGCAGTGATGGGCTGTGTGTGTTTAGCTCAGTGGTAGAGCATTTGACTGCAGATTAAGAGGTCCCCAGTTCAAATCTTGGTGCCCCCTGCCCAACATACATGATTTCATATGCAAGCACAAACGCTGGCTGACTGTAATGTTTCTCATCTCAGCACAGGCTGTCAGGGGAGGGGTTTGAACCCACAGCATCAGAGGAGACTGCAGCTCAGCCAGCTATGAGCAGAGTGCTGGGCCCATAACCCAGAGGTTGATGGATCAAAACCATCCTCTAACACACTGAATGTCTCATCATTTAGCTGAAAAATGTCAGGAGCTTTTCAGCAGCACTGTTTTCCCTGTGCTGCTCCTGTCTCAGTGATGCTGTTGGATGCTAATAGGGCCGTCGTTCTTAAAGTGTGGGCTTCACCCCACTGGTGGGGAATAGAGACATGACAGGTGGGGCGTGACAAACTGGAGGAAATATTCTGTGATGGTGATGTGTGGAACTATATGAGGCCACATTCCCAGAAGTAGACGGGAAGAAAGCTACAACTGAGTCCTCTGGGAGTGTGGCCATTTTGTTTACTTGTGTCACTGTGCTTAATGAGCTATTATAGAAACACACACATGTTCTCCCCGCCGGGGAATTGAACCCCGGTCTTTTGCGTGACAGTTGGAGATACTGTCCACTATACCAACGAGGAGCTGCAAAGAGACGCATCATGTGATGCGTGACTTCACTTCCTCTGTGGAAAAACAAATGGAGAATAAAGTTTCCTCCCAGTTTATATCCAGGGACCTTTAGTGTGTGAGGTGAACATGACAACCACTACACTACAGAAACTGCATGCGCGCATCCATTTGAAGCGAACGTGAGAGAGTGACGTATGAATATGTTTCACTGGGAGATCAATGAAAGACAGGAAATGCCTTTGATCTCCGGTGACGTCACACAGTCTCGTTGTGGAGTTATTAATTGTTGATGTTGTTCTGTAAAAATCTGCATCAGTGAAACATTCATTCATACACGAGGACATCACGTATATTGTTGGAATAGAAAATCTTATTTTTTCTGTGTGTGCTCCTGAGAAAGAGGCTCATGTGCTGGTTGAAGTGAATCAGCACAGCTTCTGTCAGGAACATTTGTTTGTTGCTGACAACATCTGGATTACAGATGACACATCAGACTGATATTATCTGTGTCATGGTGTTCAGAGATTTCAGCAGCTCACATCCAACACAGAGACTCTGAGCAGGCCCACCTGGTCTTAGACCCAGAACCAGACCCAGACCTAAATCCAAACCCAGGAGACAGAGGTTGAGTGAGTCAGTGAGGAAGAAGCTGCTCGTTCTCCTTCAACAGTTTGATCTGAGGAAAAGTCACTTCCTCTTTTCAGGAATCAACTTCTACCATCTGTCCACTAGATGGAGATAACTGAGCATCAACTGAGAACTGAGTTCTTCATCATCTGGAAACAGACAGCATTGTTTTCTTCAGCTGGAGCTCTTTGTTCAAATCTACATTGAGATTCAGAGCCAAATGTTTTTCCTTTCCTGGATTTACTTCATCATTTCAGTGAATCTGTGGATTCAGCTGACAAATGCAAAATACAACCAACATTTAAACGATGACGTGTTGAAACTAAACTTTATTGATTCAGTCTGGTCAGCATAATATAACCTGATGAAACCAGCTGCAACATTAAACTGATGTTTCTACATGAATGCATCACTGATTCTAAAACCATAAACTGAACATGAACACTCTGTACACTCAGCGTTACACACATGAAGACAACATCATGTGTTTAAGGTGATGTTGAGCTGAACAGGACTTGTATTGAACACACAGAGGGAGTGCACCGTTCCTGGAGATACTGCAATACCAGGTCGATGCGTGGAGTGGACGGAGCAAGCCCCTATTCCATCTCCCTGTTCTAAAAATCTATTTAATATATGGTCCCCGGGTAGGGGACGTATCAGATATTAAACTGATAAGAACAGATACTACACTTGATCTTAGCCAAAAGGCCGAGAAGCGATACCGCTCAGCTGTCGGAGGTAACGGAGTGTTTCTCCGCACCGACCCGCTCAGTGAGGGGTCAGAGTCGGCTTCAGTAACAACATCACTCCGAGAGAGAGACACAAACAGAAGACATGAAGAAACGAAGGAGGGATCAGAAAACAACCACAGACATGTTATTTTCACAAAGTTACGTTGTAGAGCAAAGAAAACGTCTCTTTTTGGTCACCTGTAAAACTTCATATCTATGTCAATTTACCAGCTGAATATTATTGTGAAAACATCAGTTTGTCCTCTCATGTGATGGGCCTCATGGTGTGTCCATCAAAATAACCCCCCTGTCTGCACGGATTCTCTGAAGATTCGGCTCTCCGAAAGAGAAAATAATAAAATGAAAGAGTAACTTTGTCATCCACAGAATAAAACCACAAATTACATATTTAAAATAGCATTCAAAGTACTTTAACCCAACATTAGCTTAATGCTAACATGCAATAGAAAACTCTATAGACCGGCTAACGGGATTAGCATCAGTACCGCGATCATTTTAAAGAGTCACTGAACTTATTTCAACTCAAACATGGCAGTGTTACTAAAGTAAGACGGGACAAATGTAACACTCAGAATCGGATCAATGAAAACGCTCCAAATGACGTCACTACTTTCAGTAAGCAATATTCCCCAGAACAGACAAAAATCTGGTGACTACGTCACACTTCCACTAAGTTATTGCCGGAAAATTGCTTTTTAAAACAGAAAAGTAAATTAGTCAGAGCAGACAATTTTTCGATTTAAACATTGTGATGATCATTTCCTGTGTCACATCTGTAATAATATAATAGGTGATTTAGTTTTCTAACACATCCTGTTTCAAGTTTCAAATGTCCCAGTTTTGCGGTTTCGCATAAATGTTGGAAGTCCCTGTCTGGATGAGATTTAGATTTAGATTTACAACAATTTTAGATTTACACAACAATTCTGTTGTGTTGGTAGAAACTGTTTGTTCATTCTCTCATTTCAGCATTAGGAAACAATGCCTGCTATAAAAGGCATTCATGTGGGAGACCTAGAATCCATGATGTGTTACACGAAGAGCTCAGTCATCATCAGCCATCACATTCATCTGATTTTGTACACAGGCTGGATCCAGAGTAGAGCTGGGTATCATGCAACGCACACGATTGCTACTTCGGCCCCTGAAGTTCAGGAAAAACTGCAGTTTTACTTACGAGGCAAATGATTTCCTCCAAATATCAAGTTGTGCATATGCTATTACAGGAAATGTTGTAAATTACAGTGTGCCATTTCTGAGTCAGTATGTTCTGTTTATTAATGTTTAAGCTTCAGTCTCCTTATGCTTAGTTAACGTTTCTTAAACAGGGCCTGTTTTTGCCCATTTTTTTAGTTTTACTTCAGAATTATGTAAATTTTTCTTTGTTGTGACATGTTGTCTGTTAATTAAAAGAAAAGAAAAATCTTGTTTAATACATTTGTCCTTTTCTGTTTGATCCCCAACAGTGCTCATGAGTTTAATATATAAAAAACCTAAAGTAGGATTTGATTCCATAACAGCAGGACAAAGTGTGTCATTAATCTTCTGGATTCTACAGACCGAGGAGTTCATGTTCTGATAGATTGCTGCTCAGATGTCATGTACACTGTGGGACACACAATACTCACAGAGGACTTTATTGTGCTGCAGTGAGATGTATAAAAAGCTCCAGTTCTACAGTCAGAAGATGTCCAGTCTGAAGGTGGATGAGTTCTGACTGCAGAAGAAAGTTTCAGAGCGTCTTCCAATGGCTGATTATTGATCTGTGATCAGGTTATGAACTATAAACACTGATCATCTTCAGGTTGGTACAACAATCAATCAAATATGCTGCTTTTTAGGTTTTAACATTAATTAAAAGAACAAGTGTTGACAAAAAATGCTGTCTGTGACATTCACATTAGAATTCCAAACTATATGTAAACTCCATGTCTGAATAGAGGTGGATGTGTGAACGTGTGTTAAAATCAGAGAAAATGAGAGAAACTCATTCAACTCAAATCCAGGAACATCCCAAACATGACTATTAGTCCTGTCTGAGCGTTTCCTCCACTGACAGCAAACATACTGTATATCCATACTGATCACTGTGATCCTCTGTGATACCTCACTATCATATGAAGAAATATCACAAACATCCCCTGCATGGTATACTGGATTTGATGGCTCTGATGGAATAAACTGTGTCTACACAAGCTGCATGAATGTGGCAGCTGCAGCATGTTGAACAGACATGGTTAGCAGAGTCCTCATTGGAAACTTAAGTTTGTTACATCTAACTCAGTTACATTAGACAGACAAACTCTTGCAGCTAATGGCTCGTTGGTCTAGGTGTATGATTCTTGCTTTGGGTGCGAGAGGTCCTGCTTTCAAACCCCGGACGAGCCCTTAGTGTTACGTTGCCAATGTCATTTCCTGACCATCACGACTCTCACCAAAGTTTGTCTCCTGTAAAAAAAGGGCAATCACCATCTGCTCAACACAGCAACCAACACTAGACTACTGTCTCTCTAGTGCAGAGACTGCAAGCAAAACCTGTAATACAAGAAGTGATGGCAGTACCTTGATTGCCTTTTGAGCTTCATTAACAGTGAGCACTCTATGGTGGAGTTCATGAGAAAAAATGGGAGTGGAACTAAAGGTGAGAGGCTCCAACTCACCACCTTCAGATTATGAGACTGACACGCTGCCTACTGCACCAACGAGGCTTGGAACCCAGAGTAAGTAAAAGAGTGACTGCAACATGGACAGCTGAACCATTTATATTTAATGGCATACATACCCTTTATATATACCAATCAGCGGAACACTAGTTATCAGTCCAGGTTTGGGTGTGAGGGGATTTATGGTGTGAGTCTGCGTTATCTCTAGGCCTCCACCCTTTTCGGTTTGAGGGGAGAGCTGAAATGTTTTCCTTGATAATCTGAGTGAAGTGAGGTCCTGCTGGGAGCACCTCAGGGCAGCAAGGTGCCTTTATACTTTGTTTGGTGGGAGGTGATAACCAACTATCGATCCTGGATGATAGCTGTTGTTACCACCTGAATTCAGAGTCCCTTTGTGGGGGTTTTATGTAAATGATCCTTTTCCTGTGGGGGAGTAAGTCTGATGTAGGTTTCTTCAGCCAATCATAAATTACTCTGGCATCTTTACAGTTTTAAGGCTCAAAGCTCGGGGGTTTGTTGCTGTTAAACATTTGTTTGGTTCCTGTTTTCTGTTCAAGTGATATTTTTATGAGCTCTCTTTGGTACCAGAGCATCCCTGTGACCTTACTGTGACCTGTGGATCTGGTCTGCAACATATGGAAATATCATACCTTTATGAATGATAAAATCTGAAAACATTCATGGAATACATAGAAAACAGTATCAGAGTCACAAATATTTTTAGAAATTTATAGCAAAATATATCACAATAAGTAGAAAATATGTTGAAAGACTGACAGCATAGGTCTCACATGGAGTGATGATTTAAAAAATAATACACATATTGAAATCATTTTTATAAAACTATAATGGATCACAGTTTAGTTCTGATAAATGACTTTGATAAAGTGAGTAACTTACAGGTTTAATCCATTTTCAGTTTATATTATTTTCATATCACAGAATATGCCGATTTTAGGTATAATACAACAAATTGTCACATAATTTCTGATTCCAAATAAAAATCTAAAAAAAAAAAAAAAACAAACATGTTTCTATAAAGATTAATTTGTAGAACAAAAGTCTAAATTTTTTATGCGTTTTATTTAAATTCTTTGAAATTTTTCTGGTATATAAGTCACTGACCCAATACATGTGAGTGAGGACTAAAAACAGCAAAGCAAAAGTAAAAAAAATTGACCAAAGATGTTACAGTTTACTTTTGGTCAACCAGCAAAGATCCTGCAGTCAGCCACTTTGGTCTTTTTCTTTACAATCGCCACAACCAAACGGTTTCCCTTTTGTATGGACCTTCATGTGTAATTTCAGGTTTTGCCTTAGTTTAAATTTTTTACCACAAACATCACAGCTGAATGGTTTCTCTCCTGTATGGACCGTCATGTGCTTCTCTAACCTTCTCTTTCGTTTAAACCTTTTCCCACAAATATCACAGCTGAAGGGTTTCTCTTATGTGTGGACTACCATGTGTGATTTAAGGGTTTTCTGTCGTATAAACCTTTTACCACAAACATCACGGCTGAATGGTTTCTCTCCTGTATAGACCGCCATGTGCTTGTCTAAGCTTCTCTTTCGTTTAAACCTTTTCCCACAAATATCACAGCTGAAGGGTTTCTCTTATGTGTGGACTACCATGTGTGATTTAAGGGTTTTCTGTCGTATAAACCTTTTACCACAAACATCACGGCTGAATGGTTTCTCTCCTGTATAGACCGCCATGTGCTTGTCTAAGCTTCTCTTTCGTTTAAACCTTTTCCCACAAATATCACAGCTGAAGGGTTTCTCTTCTGTGTGGACTACCATGTGTGCTTTAAGGGTTTTCTGTAGTTTAAACCTTTTCCCACAAACATCACAGCTGAAGGGTCTCTCTCCTGTGTGGACTACCATGTGTACTTTAAGGGTTTTCTGTAGTTTAAACCTTTTCCCACAAACATCACAGCTGAAGGGTCTCTCTCCTCTGTGGACTACCATGTGTGATTCAAGATTATCTTGTCGCTTAAATCTGTTCTCATAAAATGAGCAGCCAAACGGTCTCTCTTTTGAGTGAACTTGCATGTGAAAACTAAGAATTTTCTTGCACACAAATCTTTTCCCACAAACATCACAGCTGAAGGGTTTCTCTTCTGTGTGGACCTTCATGTGCCTTTTAAGGATTCCCTTTAGCTTAAATCTTTTCCCGCAAACATCACAGCTGAAAGGGTTCTCTTCTGTGTGGACTACCATGTGTGTTTTAACGTTGTTCTTGAATTTAAATCTTTTCCCACAAATATCACAACTGAATGGCTTCTCTTCTGAATGGACCTTCATGTGTTTACTAAGGATTCCTTTTAGTTTAAAACTTTTCCCGCAAGCATCACAGCTGAAGGGTTTCTCTTCTGTGTGGACTACCATATGTGATTCAAGATAATCTTGCTGCTTAAATCTGTTGCCACAAAATGAGCAGCCAAACGGTCTCTCCTCTGAGTGAACTTCCATGTGCTGTTTCTTCAACTTCTTTTTAAACGTTTTCCCACGCTCAGGGCAGCTGATGGGTTTTTCACTGCTGTCACATCTTCTAACATTTACATCACCTTCATCTATTTTCACATCTGACTGGGCCACTCTGGTTTCATTAGAATCATTCTCACTGATTTCAGTATCAGAGGAGTCTGAGACCTCTTCCTCTGGATCTGGATCTGGTTGAAGAGGACTCTGTGGATCACAGCTCCTGGCCGGTTCATTCATCTCTTCATCCTCACTCTTCACCTGAAACGGCCTCACAGGGTTCCTGGTCTCCTCCAGTCCTGGTACCTGGTCCTCCTCCTGTTCCTGTTTAAGGACTGGACTCTCTGAATCCTCCGGATCCGGACTGGGGGTGAACTCAGTAGGAACCTCTTTTTTCACAATCAGCTGCTGAACATCTGGAGGAAACGATTCAATAATGAGTCCTCTTTATTAGCTATAATATGAGCACAGTTATTCCTCCAGCTGCTTCATTCTACATCTGCCAAATACAGTCCTCAGCCTTTCTCATTCATAAAAACAACCGACCCGTTTTGTGGATCAGGACTCGGGGCTGCAGCAGCTCCAGCTGGCTCCTCTGCCGGTCGATCTCCTGCCTGAAGCCCGAAGCCTCCTCCTCATATCTGGCTACGATTCTGTCCACGGCCGCTAAGATCTCCCGGCAGGCGGTGGCGAGTCTGTTGGTGACAAAACCCCGCAGGACTTCTGCTGTGGACATTTTACTTCCTTCACTTTTCAGCTGAGGGACAAAGACTGCCAGTCCTGTTTGTGTGGAGCAAATATACAGATATTATCAGTATGAGACACTTTATCAAAACATTTCCTATATTATTTTTCTAAACATTGATTCAATGTGGTCATTAACCTGCAATATGCCCTTTAAGGTGACATTTGTGACTTTCTAACTACTTTCTTAACCCTCCACCCTCCATATCATTGATAAAACTTGCTGACTTGTGATTGACTTCTGAAATCACCAACACCACCCCACAAAGTAGCATTTACTGCTCTCAGAACAGAAGTCTGTGCTTCAGTTGGAGAAATGTTGGTGACAAATGCACTAATTCAGCTGATCTGAAGAAATGTATTAATTTTTGCCCAAATTGCATCCAGGACAGCCCCAAAGAGAAGCACATGTACAAAAGGAAGTCTTCCGTCTTTTGATTTGAAATTATTAGTGTTGCATTCTAAGAAGAAGTCGTTGTCTTTGTCAGTCAGCACTGCTCCAACAAGTAACACTTACTGAATTCAACAGTCAAGTTAGTGCTCAAGTTAAGGTAACATTTGTGACTTTCAAACTACTTTATTTGCCCCCAATCAATAAATTGATAAACTTTGTTCTCCTGGTGATCGAAGAAAAGAAGGAATTGCATTCCTCGTCTTTTTTATCCAATTTCCATCCAGGACAACCCCAAAGAGAAGCACTTGTGCACAAAGACTTCATCAGTGTCTCTGATTGGAGTGATCTGAGTTAGATCTGAAGAAAACATGGCTCCAAGACTTACTGTTGTTTTTGTCAATTCACACTGACAGTGGAAAAAGAGAGCAATTGAATTGGCTAAGTCACATTCAGCTTTCATTTTTACCTTTCTTAGGATCTTCTCTTCAAGAGTCTATGCAGCGACTTTCCAGTTGTGTCATTGTTCCAATGGACTCCCTTTCAGGCTTTTACCTGAATTTATCTTCTACCTGATTGAAACCACTCCCACAGCTGCCTGCCTACTTTGTTTGGGCGGTTTCAATGGTCTTGGTAATGGTTTGTAATGAAGAACACATTTAGTCCATCAGGAACAGACAACGATCCTCTTAAATTCATGAGGACCATTAGCATATGGTGAGAGGACTGTTAACTGCAGTGATTAGGGATTTGGGTTGTTTTGTTGGGGCTGATCTGAAGAAATCTATTTAAAATAGCAAATCATCATAATTTTTTACTGAATTTCTGAGCAGGACAACCCCAAAGAAAAGCATTTATGTAGAAAGGAATAACTGTAGCTGTCTGAGTTAGATCCGCATGCACCTGGGGGGTGCATGCACATTTTATTGCACAGTGCATTGCAGTTAGCTGAGCTGCAGACCAGTCAGGGTGGAAGAAAGCAAGCTGGCAGAAGCAGTGTTCTGCTGGGTCACTTTGGATCTAACGAAACTGCTCATCACCCAACATGGGGCACCCACAACCCTGAGGGTAAGTCTCATGCGCTACCGACTGAGCTAGCTGGGCTGCCATAACTGCAAAAAATATTTGAAAAAATTGCCAAAAAATACAGACTGTTATATGTATTTCAAGTGTGAACAAGACAATACCATGATCGTCTTTGGAGCTTCATTAATGGTGGAGGTCATGACAAAAAATATGGGAGGAGTCTTTGATCTCTGTGATGTCATTAGAACGTTTGTGACATCACAGAATCAGCATCTCCTTTGATGGTTACTAATGGAACAGGAAAAGGTCAGATGAATCCACAAGTATGCCTTTCTTTGTTTGTGTACCAACAGCCTGAGCTCTGGTTCTGACTTTGTTTTGATGAACCTCATTATTTACACACAGCACATTCAGGACATTAATGTGACAGTTTACTTTATCCTAAAAAAAAAACCTTTGTTATTTGTCACAGTGGACTTGGCTCATCATGTTTTGCTGACTAACTGGTATTGGAGTTGTGTATAAAAAACAGAAAGATCTGGCAACAGCTTTGAAAGCAGACACAGTACATCCAGATAAACGTTGAATTAACCTTAAACAGGTTTCAAGGATATTTAGAGAACAAAAAAAAGTAATCATTAACAGCCTGTATGGAGTCTAAATGAAAAGAACATCAGATGGAGACTAAAAGTTGTCCCCCTCAGAGAAAGTCTCACTGTATGATAAATGTGATGTGTAACATTTTGAATGCCATTCAAGTCTCCTTGCTGATGGCTGTCATGGTGATGTGTAGACTGTGATGTATATTTCCTTCTTCAAATCTTTATTTCTGTCATTTAATATGTTTTGCTGCGTTTCAACTCCTCAACGCTTTGAGCTACAGAAAGAGCAAGAACTGTCGCTCAGAATGGCAGAAAATATGTTTCCAAACTGCGAACAAAACAAAATACATGACAAGACCTTCACTTTTAAGCGGCCTGGAGTCTGTCTTTCACACATACATTTGTGTGTTGTCAGTGATTTCTTTGAGTGACTCAGCTGGATAACATGGAAGAGTTAAGCATTTCCTACACTTCATTATAAATGCAGGAGATTCTAGGAATTGAACCCAGGCCTCATACAGGCAAAGCATGCGCTTTACCACTGAGCTACATCCCCTGGATGGCTGACCACAGGGCTTCTAACATACTGTAACAGGTGAAGGTTCATTCTGATGGCATGAACCGTTTCTACACAAGCTGCATGAATGTGATACAGAGCTCAGTAGCTGTAGCTCAGTGGTAGAATGTGTGCTTTCCATGTATGAGTCTTTTGGTGCAATCCCCAGCATTGCTAAACAAGTGCTTGTGCAGATAGGAAAAGTTTCAGCTGTTATATCTGCAACATTTTACATGGGGGGTAAGACAACCCATGACCCAGGATTTGAACCCAGCACCACTCTGAAGTAGAGAAGAAACCTCTTTTCTTTCACCTCTCATGCTGTGTGTTTGAGGACAACGGTATTCTGGGCTCAACTACCTCAAATGAACTCAAATATCTAGAAAACTAGTCTAGATGAGGAGTTAACAACCATAACAGTATGCAGAGGTGTTTTTAGACAACAATATTTTAAATTTCATCAAGATGATGTATTATTTTAATGTTTTGGAAATTCAAATTCCCCTTCTATGTCTTTTGTGAAGATGCTAAATTACACACATGATTCCTAATGTACTGATGTATAATGACAATAAAGGCACTCTATTCTAATGTGATAATGTTAATTAACTAGTGAGCAGAGATGAGGATTTTCTTTACTTTTGCACTGCAGACTCTGTTCACAGACTATTGATGATGTCTCTCATTCTATATTGTATGAACTCAGTTTTTACACATTTTACTTACATTGGTCAGAAGTTTGATTTTGCAGAGGGGTCATGAAATCTGTGCTCTCAAAGTGTTTGCTTAGGTTTTTTTTTTTTTATCCCCACATTGCATGTAGCATTAGTGGACTGTAATGGTATATAAGGTGCAGGGCACGATGCTTCTTTCACATAAAGAACAAAACGCTGGCTGTGGATTACAATATTTTATTGGTATTTCAGATATAATCCTGGTTGACAGGACTGTTGAAGCAGGTAACCGTCTGATCTTCACAAATACAGAGACAAAGAACGTCCCGCAGCATACACATTACACTTCCATTACTAGATCCTCTGCATATACATATACATATACACCACTCACAGCAAAACTGTGTACCTCAGCAAAACTCACACAGCTCCATAGTGTAAGTGTTAGCACCCCTATTGACTGAAAAGCAACAGACGGGCTCGTCGGGGATTCGAACCACGGACCTCTCGCACCCTAAGCGAGAATCATCACAGAAGCAGCATCTCCTTTGATGGTTACTGATGGAACGTTTGTGGCGTTTTGTTTTTTTTTAATTAACCTCATTATTTACACAGAGCACGTTCAGGACATTAATGTGACAGTTTGTTATATGCTAAAGAAACGTTTGTAAGCGTCATGATGGTCAGCCATGTACGTTGGGGGTATTTTAGGATCCAAAATACATCCCTGTACATCAGAGTGGTGCTGTGGCTTAGTTGGTCAAAGGACCTGTCTAGTAAACAGGAGATCCTGGGTTCAAATCCCAGCAGTAGGGTTAGGGACTGTATTTGTCAACTCTTTTGGAGTTATATTTCCTAATGATGTAAATTGTTATTTTTGTGACATAGGTTTTTAATCAAAAGAAAAAAAAATCGTTCATACCTCTGTCCTTTTTTCTGTTTGATCCCCAACAGAGCTCATGAGTTTAATATATAGAAAACCTAAAGTAGGATTTGATTCCATAACAGCAGGACAAAGTGTGTCATTAATCTTCTGGATTCTACAGACTGAGGAAATATATTTTATAGCTGCAGTAATAATAAATCTCCAGCAGGTGGAGGTATTGCTGCTCAGATGTCATGTACACTGTGGGACACACAATACTCACAGAGGACTTTATTGTTCTGCAGTGAGATGTATAAAAAGCTCCAGTTCTACAGTCAGAAGATGTCCAGTCTGAAGGTGGATGAGTTCTGACTCATACCCAATCAAATATGCTGCTTTCTGGGTCTTAACATTAATTATAAGTGTTGACAAAAAATGCTGTCTGTGACATTCACATTAGAATTCCAAACAATATGTAAACTCCATGTCTGAATAGAGGTGGATGTGTGAACGTGTGTTAGAATCAGAGAGAATTTACACTCATTCAACTCAAATCCAGGAACATCCCAAACATGACTATTAGTCCTGTCTGAGAGTTTCCTCCACTGACAGCAAACATACTGTATATCCATACTGATCACTGTGATCAGGTTTGAATCATCTCTGTGAGAATCCCACATGAAGCTGTCAGTCCTGCTGAATACACACACATCCCACTGAACACATTTTACCTCACTATCATATGAAGAAATATCACAAACCAGATGAACTTCTCAATGTGATGATCAGAGAGCCTTTAGATTTCATCATCATATGACAGAAACATGTTGGTTTTTTTAGGAATATATTTTAATTAGTAAATGGCAGAGAGGCCTTCAGGAAACACACAGAGAGAGAGAGAGATGACCTGCAGGATCAACCCCTGGCTGGGACAGGGCTGTTTGTGAAATATCTTGAGTCTGGCACCTCAGACCACTGAGCCATCCTGACACGTGTGTCCAGCTGCCAGTCTCTGGTGAGGAAACAGAAAAGTTAATGCCAGCTTTGGTAGGACGGTGTCAGCTCTCTCTCCCTCTCTCAACCCAACCGGTCGAGGCAGATGGTTTCTCCCCCTGAGCCTGGTTCTTCCTGATGTTTCTGCCTCTTAAAGGAAGGTTTTCCTAGACACTGGTGCCAAGTGCTTGCTCATCTGTTGGGTCTCTAAATAATTTTAGAGTTTTGTCTAGACCTGCTCTTTATGTAAAGATGATTGATGCAACGTTGTTGTGATTTGGCGCTATACAAATAAATGTGATTTGATGTGTGGAGTGGCAGTGGAGGGTTAGGGTTAGTGGGTTATGCAGTGGATCTGGTGATGGAAGTGTAATGTGTAAAC
Source organism: Echeneis naucrates (assembly GCF_900963305.1). Classification (NCBI taxonomy): domain Eukaryota; kingdom Metazoa; phylum Chordata; class Actinopteri; order Carangiformes; family Echeneidae; genus Echeneis; species Echeneis naucrates. The sequence continues at coordinate 700,533 of NW_021780168.1, forward strand.
TGCAGTTCAGGTTGATGGTAAAGTGGTTTGTTTTAATGTAGGACTCTGCATCTACCTGAACCTGTTTGACTGCAGATGTGCATTTTCATTTGGACCCCAGGAAGAGTAGCTGCTGCCTCAGTGACAGCTAACGGGGATCCTAACAAGTGAAAAACAATAAACAGCTGTTTCTAATCATCATCAAAATGTATTCTTTCATCAAATGTTCCTAAACTTCGATTAAAGGCAGCATTATTGTAGCAGTCAGCACCGTCGTACAGTGTTGGGGAAGTTACTTTAAAATGGAATCAGTGACAGATTACTAATCACTGTAAAAGGGATGAAACAGAACTATTTAATTCCTTCAAAAAGCTATAAGATAAATATATTCAACCACTATTTGATTACTGACCTGTTCCAAAATGAATTGCTTATCAGACAGCCCCCCATTTCAGGTGCATGTGATTACATTGAAATAATATCATTTGATTTATTTCTTTTTATTCCATTCAGAAAGTAAAAATAATATATTTTGTGACATCATTACACACAATGACATATTTCAAGTGTTTATTTCTATTAATATTGATCATTGTGACCTCCAGCTGATGAAAACCCAAAAGTAGTTTATTTCAACATTTGACTTCACCCACAAGGAACTGCTGGGATTCAAACACAGGCTGCTTTAACCAGCTAACATACACAACCTTTATCTGAATTGGTTGTGAAATCATTCAGCCTGTTTGAACCCAGGACCTCTCACACCCTAAGTGAGAATCATACCCTTAGACCAACGATCCATGTGGAGATTGCAACATTTTCAATGAGTCGATGGATCGAAAACATCCTCTGCTAACAGCTTTTTAGCAGTCACTATCCAAAGTTTGTTGTATTTGAAGATGACATCATTACAATAGTAACAATGCCATACTGAAGCTGCACTAGCTGAAGAGGGAAGATCTTCACTCTTGAAAACATACTTCAGTATTAACCTTGCTTGTTTTAACTCATCAACTCACTTGAGTGTTGAGATTATGTTTAAGTCCCAGCCGAGGATAGACACAACTAAGTCCACTACATGTTTCCAAACCCACACCTCCAGATGAGACTGTGACCTGAACACAGCGCCTTGGACCGCTCGGCCATCCTGACTGTTTTTGTCAACCAGTGGAGCCCCCTGGTGGTCATTGGATAGACTGCAGGTGGAAGTCTCAGTACTTTTTAACCTGCTCATAACCAGGCAGTGTTCTGCTGGGTAAGTTTGGGTCTAAAAAAAAAGCAACTACTTATCGCCCAACGTGGGCTCGAATCCACGACCCTGAGATTAAGAGTCTCATGCTCTACCGACTGAGCTAGCCAGGCTACTAGAGCTGCAAAAAATGTTCCTAAAAATTCCCAAAAAATACAGACTATTTTTATCATTATGCTGCGTTTCAACTCCTTGACGCTTAGAGCTGCAGAAAGAACAAGAGCAGTCGCACCACACAAGCATTTCCAAATAAAAGCCAATTTAGATTATTTTATTTGTATCTTTAGGTCAGATGTAGCAAAGCGCAACAATGCTGTCAATATGGATCTTTCCCATTTGGGTTAGGGTTAGGGTGGTGATGAAGTGATGGTGGCCACTAATGCAACACTCCGTAGCAGCACCACTCTGATGTACAGGGATGTAATTTGGATCTTAAAATACCCCCAACATATGTGGCTGACCAGCATGACTCTTACCAAAGTTTCTTTAGCATATAATAAACTGTCACATTAACTGTCACATGAATGTGTGAATGTGTGTGTAAATAATGAAAAAAAAAAAAATAAATGCCACAAATGTTCCATCAGTAACCATCAAAGGAGATGCTGATTCTGTGATGTCACAAAGGTTCTAATGACATCAAAGAGATCAAAGACTCCTCCCACTTTTTTGTCATGATCTCCCCAGTCCACAGAGAGAGCAAGAGCTGTCGCTCAGAATGGCAGAAAATGTGTTTCCAAACTGTGAACAAAACAAAATGCATTTCGAGACCTTCACTTTTAAGTGGCCTGCGGTCTGTCTTTCACACATACGTATGTGTGTTGTCAGTAATTTCTTTGAGTGACTAAGCAGGATAATATGAAGCAGTTAAGCATTTCCTACACTTCATTATAAATGCAGGAGATGCCGGGATTGAACCCGGGGGCCTCACACAAATGCGAAGCTAACTGTTTTACCAACCTGCGATCTTGGTGCCTCTACATGAGCTGCTTATCGTCACCCTTCTCGTCGTACAGTCATTTCCCATATGATCTGTCAGTGAGGATTCCTGGTTTTCACCCAGGTGGCTGTTTCCCACTTTTGGCAGCGGGCATTCCTCCTTTCTGGCTTTGCTGTGCCTGTGTCTCCGGCATGCTGTGGCCAGAGTCTGCCTAAAGTGTGAGCAGGGGAATGAGCTCAAATGGTACAGCGCTTGCTTAACATGTGAGAGGTAGAGGGATTGATGGCCACATTCTCCACAAGACTTTAGCTCTTTGTTGGAGATACAGCAACAAGTGAACTAAACACAGCAGGTCTCTGGGTGGGCTTTGGAGCCTTTTGGTAAACAGAAGCAGGACTGTTGTTGTGTATGGAGCTTTGACTGTTACCAAACTGTTACCCTAACAGGTGAAGGTTCATTCTGATGGAATGAACTGTTTCTACACAAGCTGCATGAAAGTGACACAGAGCTCATGTTTACAGTTTTTTTCTTCAGTACTCTTATTGTGTATGGAGCTCTGACTGTTGACATAAGTGCAGGTGACCTAAATTCAGCAGCATCATCAATGTCCTAATCTCATCCAAAAGGCTTCATCAGACCAATCAGTATTTTAGCTGTCACAGGAGCTAGGATTTGAACCCAGGATCTCCTGTTTACGAGACAGGTGCTTTGACCAGCTAAGCCACAGCACCACTCTGAAGTACATGTATATACAGAGGATCTGTTAATGGAAGTGTAATGTGTAAACTGCAGCTGAGGTTGTTGTTGTGGTTTGTTTTATTGTAGGACTCTGCAGCTACCTGAACCTGTTTGACTGCAGATGTGCATTTTCATCTGGACCCCAGGAAGAGTTCCATCAGCAACCATCAAAGGAGATGCTGATTCTGTGATGTCACAAAGGTTGTAATGACATCAAAGGGATCAAAGACTCCTCCCACTTTTTTGTCATGACCTCCACAGTAGAGTGCACTCTGTTACTGAAGCTCAAAAGACAATCATGGTCCTGCCAGATACCTTTCAGTTCTTGGAAGCGTGGGTTTGAATCCCAACACTGCCAGTTTCTTTCTTGTCAATGAAAACCAATCCATTAATTCAGGCATTTTTTGTCTGAAGCCAGTAAAAGACGATACCAACACCAGGTGGGCTGAAATGAGAATCACAGTCAACCAGAGTTCGTACTTGCGTATGAAAACATGCAGGTATTGGTAAAACCAATAACATCCAACCACCACCCAAAAATCAGAGGTTCATGATCCAACCCTGAGCAGAGAGGAGGCTTCATCAGGCAGTTGTTCTTTTCACCTGCTTCAGCAGCTCAGAGCCTCTGTGGTTCAGTAAAGGTCCAAAGAGGATGTACATCAGTGGTAGACATTCATCAAAAAGTAATTTCCACTGTGTGCTGTACAAGACGGAGAAACAACAAGAAAAAGGTTTCTGCATCGCTGTTCAGTCAGATCAACAGCAGGCTGCCATCCACAGTTCATCACTTTGATTGTCTTTCCTTCTTCAAATCTTTATTTTTATCATTCAGTATGTTTTGCAAATCCTTAACCTTGAGCTACAGAAAGAACAAGAGCAGTTGCACCATGGAAGCATTTCAAAATAAAAGCCCATTTAGATGGTTTCATTTGTGTCTTTAGCTCAGTCCCCACTACGGAAACTCAAAGTGATAGTCGCCACTGGATGAATACTTGGTTTATAACAGTTTGAGAATTAAATACTTAAAGACTGGAGCCCAAATCCAGCACTTTGGACCGCTCAGCCACACTACCACATACCTTTACCGGCTTCACTGTAATTATGTCAAATTTTCTGACTCCTCAAAGCTGTGTCCAATGGTTTGGAGGAGATAAGGGCAGGAAAATGTCCTTGAAGCATCCTGGACACACATCCAGAGTGTTTAGATTACAATACGGTCTAATGTAAGTAGTAGAAAGTGGATGGATGTATAGGAGACTGGTGAGGCCACCGCAGTTCAGAAATGGTCCCCAATTCTTACCTGCAAGGAGCACACTTTGGGCATGGACATCGGATCAGTGTTGTTGAGCAGAACAAACCAACACCATTTTGAGGCAACATAGCTTTGAATACGGTCTGAAATGTTTTTTCACAAAGCAGTTTGTCATCAAACTTTTCAGATACTGCTGGTTAATTTCCAGCAACCACACTCTAAAACATTCTTAGCAGAGGATAGTCTCAATCCATCGACTAGACATTGCGATAAACCCAATGAAGACATAGTGGAACAGGCAATTAAGGCAAGAGTGTTGTGGAGTTGGCCAAGTTTTCCCTCAAATGGCACATGAGCAGTCTTGACGCTCAAGTGACTTACTTTCCAAAACTAATAAGATGGTGCATGATGCTGAAGTACTTCTTCAAGACTGAAGATGTTTCCTCTTCAGCGTGGCATTGTTACGATTGTAAAGACGCCATTTTCAAATATAACCAACCTTGGGGTTCTCTGGACTCTGAATCCAGCGATCTGAGTTCAAATCTCAGTGGAACCTGAATATTCCCAGTCAAAAATTAAAATTCCTTTGACATCTAGAAATACTGCTATCAATTATCTTCTCAGCTGTTCTGAATGGTGACAGTGGGGCAGCCTTTGTGTTTACATCTGAATCACGTGATTTTGGAAATTCTTCAAAGCAGCTTCAAAGGAGGAGTTTCATTCTGTGAGTATTGTGACATCATCAGGTGACATCATCAGGTGATGTATCAAAGGCAGCAGCTCTTCAGACTCAATCACTTCAAACCTTTGTGGAAAGGGAGTGCTGTACTTTGATTCATTCAAGGCCTTTCTAGGTTTGGGACACTGACCGTTTGTCAGCCTGTTGACACGCTGGGAGTGAGAACATGTTGGAGAAACATGTGACATGCTTCTTATGTGAGGTGATCATCAGGGATTCCCCTGTGTTAAGCTCCATTGGGTCATACAGTCATGTCCCATATGATCTGTCAGTGAGGATTCCTGTTTTTCACTCAGGCAGCTGTTTATCACTGTTGGCAGAGGGCATTCCTCCTTTGTGGTGTTGCTGTGCCCGTGTCCTGTTTCTCCAGCATCCTGGGGCTGGGGCCACATCGACACCAATTGGCTGACGAATTTTGGACTTCGTGAACTTGATTGTGGCCTCCAACATTTCTCCAACATTTTCCTGGACAATCCTTCTGCAGCTGGCGCTCAGGTCGCAGTCTCCCCTTGGGCTTGGGTTGGGTTCGAATCCCACTTCTGACAGAAACCGCTTTTCTTTCACCTCTACTTCTGTAAGGTGTGTTTGGGGACAAAGGTATTTTGGTCGACTTTTGACCGCCCCCACACTTTTCAAAGACTCGAATTCCTTTCAAACTTTGGGTTCATTTAGAGAACGGTGGCTGACGGCTGGAGAATTACCTCAAATAGTAGAGTGCTCGCTTAGCATGTGAGAGGTAGTGGGATCGATGCCCACATTCTCCACAAGACTTTAGCTCTTTGTTGGAACACAGCAACAAGTGAACTAAACACAGCAGGTCCCTGGGTGGGCTTTGGAGCCTTTTGGTAAACAGAAGCAGGACTATTATTGTGTATGGAGCTTTGAATGTTACTTGAACATAAACTTCATGATCATAAACTTAAGCAGCTGCTCTCTTGCTCACATGTTGTTCACACCATCACAAGATATCGATGGTGGGTTGGGATGTTAGCAGAAGGCTACATTAGCGCCTGTTGCCACAGTGAAGACACCAGCTGAAGCCGTAACACAATCTTCAATCAGCGTCATCATCAACTGTGTTGCCACCTTACTGTCTTTTTCAATAGCTTTCCTTAGGTTGCTGGTTGCTGGTTCAAATGGCTGGCTGAAGGAGGTAATTGTTTTCATCAGCCTCATCCAGCATGGTGATGAGTCTGCCTACAGGCAGGAGGTGGACAGACTGGTCTTCTGGTGTGGTCAGAACCACCTGGAGCTAAATCTGAATACTGTGGAGATGACAGTGGTTTTCAGCACACTTGTTATTTTAATCAAATTAGGAAGATGACATAAGGGCTCGTTGGTCTAGGGGTATGATTCTTGCTTCGACGAGCCCGTCAGATCTTGTAGCCGTACAGCTGTACAGAAGTGCCTCACTGTCATGACTCTTACCAGTTTGTCTCCTATGAAAAGGCACTCACCAATTTCCTCCTGCTAAACACAGCACCGACCACAAAATTAAGATTTTCTCTTGTCTAGATATTGCAGCCAGAGCCTCAAACTCTCAGTCCTCTCATCCAAAGTCAGACACCTTGTCCCACCAACTGAGATCAGATCCTATTTGTGTGGAGGAAATCGGAAAAAACACTTGTTTCTGTTAAGTGGACACAGTTTAGACCCTTCACCTGTAATACACTACAGCCCAACCACGAAGGGACTCCAACCCTCAGTGTTCTGATCCGAAGTCAAACGCCTTGTCCATTAGGCCACGTGGTCAACTGCTGATTGAGGAATCAGTTGAAAGAGGACAGATGTGACTTAAAGCAAACACAGGTTCAAACACAAGCTCCTCCTTTGTTCCTCCACTGAGTGAGACGGAGCTCTGATGTCACTCCTCAGTAAGGAAAGTGATACATGACGTTATAACACAACTGGTATCATTTATTCGGCAACATTTTAAGTGATACAGAGAATTCTTTGAATTTCTGTTTATATCCAACAATGAATTTGCATTAAAGTAGATATCTTTCTATAATAATCCATCACGGACCGCTGGACACTTTGACATCAGTAAATCCACCGTGTTTTAAAGAAGTTCAGAGTGTTTCAGAGTTTCTGACATGATACAGACAGACAGATCCAGTGTCCCAGAGAGAGAAGAGTCCCGACACTCCCTGATCTTGCTGCGGAGTGGTCACGTGGTTCATGTCAGCCCACTGAGCTGTCACGTTCTTCTGTGAGACAGACAGCAGACTGAGACATTTCATGCTAAATATAAATAAAATCACATACCCAAGTACTTGTTTGGCTGTTATTGCATTATTCCATATTTGCACGTCAGTTTTACATTTGGAGTGGTAGGGTGACAACTGAAAGCTCTGATTAAGTATTACTTTGATACGTTTTCGAGTTTTAGTGGGAAAGCAAACACCAGCTGCTGATTTCACCCAGGTGGCTGCTACATGTGTGAAAAATTGCAAAAGTCATGTGGTACTTCGGGTGAGGTCAACAATGAAAATTTGTCCCATTACTGGCAGTAAATTTAACCAGATGAAACAGATTACCCTAACCCTTTGAATTAACCTTCAACAGGTTTCAAGGATATTTAGAGATCATTCAAGATGGAGCTAAAGTCGATTAGGATTATTCAGCAGGCTGCAACATGGACAGACTAAAGTGAGGTGAATGTGCACTCTATGGTGGAGGTCATGAGAGAAAATGGGAGGAATCTTTGATGTCATTGTGACATCACAGAATCTTTTTCAGTCATCAAAAATCTCACACAGAGCATTGATCATAAACTACAACATTTATAGTACAGTCAGAAAATCAAATCTGATTCAGGAACCTTTTGAGCTGCAGTTATTTGCTCTCATCATCAGGTGACATCATCAGATGAGTATTGTGACATCATCAGGTGATGTATCAAAGGCAGTAGCTCTTCAGACTCACATCCCAAACAGAAAGTGACACACAACTGTTGACTGACACAGACGCAGTTTCAGAGAAAAACTGGAAGTACTGATGCTCAGCAGCTAAAGTGCCTGTCTTGTAAGCAGGGCATTCTGCATTCAAACTCTCCTGCTTCCTGCTCATCACTTCAACTAACTGATGAAAACTATCACTTCCTGTATTGCAGCTTTTACTTGCAGTCTCTGGACAAGAGAACAGTAATTGTTGCTGTGTTGAGCAGTGTTGAGGCTTTAAAGGCCTTCAAAATGTTGCAAACCACATTTATTATACGGTCACACTTTTTCTGAGGGGGAGAACTTTTAGGTCATCAAAGATCTCACACAGAACATTGATCGTACACTACAACATTTATAGTACAGTCAGAGAAAATGGAAAATGCTGAGTAATGCTGGCATTGGTGTGTGTGGTTGTTGTGGCTGAGTGGTTAAGGCGACGGACTTGAAATCCATTGGGGTTTCCCTGCACAGGTTCAAATCCTGCCAACAATGGTTTGTTGTTGTCACAACATGTTCCATTTCATACTTCTTCAGTTTGCTGCCACAGTCCTGGTCATATTGGATGAACTGTTGGAGTTACTGCCTTAACTCCTGACGTCCAGCACAAGAGTCCTCCTAACACTACAGGAGAGAGAAATGACACTTCCTGTCTGAAAACCCAAAGAACAACTCCAATCTCCTCCTTAAAGTTGCATCCTCATTCTGATCACCTGGCTCCACCCTACATGCAGCTCCAGGCCGGGAACTGAACCCATGACCTTATTGCTGTGCGGAAGCAGTTTCGCTTTCAGGAATCTATGTGTGTAGAAACAAGGATGGAAGGATTGGATTAGTCTCCTTGATTCACAAGGAGAGAATCAGTTAAATCTCATGCTCTTTTCATGCAATGGTGGTATCGTGGTCAGCATAGCTGTCTTCCAAGCTACTGACCTGGTTTTGATTCCTGGTCATTGCATTGTTGATGGTGAACTCAAAGGCTGTTAAAAGTGCCTTTTCCCAAAGCTTCGCTGCAATGTTTTGAAACAGCGTGGGGAATAAGCTGAGATAAATCTTTCTTTGGACAAGGTGCTTTTAGTTTGTTCTGTAACATTGCTGACAATATTTAAACAAAGAGCTGCACACATATTCACAAGCAGCCCAATTCTCATCTCACCTGCCCAATGAAGCCCAATCTGGCAACTGAGCACAGTACAAAAGAAACCGCTGTACCATTTGAGCTACTTCCCCACGCTGTTCCAAAGCATTGCAGCTAAGCTTTGGGAAAACGCACTTTTAACAACCTTTGAGTTAATCATCATCAGGTTTCAACAATATTTAGATATTATTCAAGATGGACCTAAAGTCTGACATGTAGGATAATTTGAACAGCAGGCTGTAAGAGGGGTGGATTAACATGTCTCTTTGGCGCAATCAGTCAGCGCGTTCTGCGTTAACCGAAAGGAAGGTGGTTCAAGCCCACCCCAGAACATTCTTTGTCTCTGTATTTGTGAAGATAATTACCTGCTTGAACAGTCCTATCAACCAAAATTATATCTGAAATACCAATAAAATATTGCAATCCACATCCAGGGTTTTGTTCTTTATGTGAAAGAAGCATCATGCCCTGCACCTTATATACCATTATGGTGCACTGATGCTACATGCTACATGCTACATGCACTGTGGGGATAAAAAAAAAAAAAAATTACCTAAGCAAACACTTTGAGAGCACAGATTTCATCAACCCTCTGCAAAATCAAACTTCTGACCATCTAGACTAGTTTTACACTAGTGTGTGACAGGTCTAAACTGTGTCCACTTCACAGAAACAAATGTGTGGATTTTCAGATTTCCTCCACAGACTTCATGCTGAAGTCAGTGTTTCAATATAAACACACATTATACAGCCCTGACCACAGTTGTATCCAGGCAGTGCATGATTTTCTTCATGCTGTACTGCATCATTTCTTCATGTTGAAGAAAATCCTTTGTTATTTGTTGACTAACTGGTATTGGTGTTGTAAGCTCCTTATTTTGGCCTTCTCTTGTTGCCGTATATCCAAAGAGCTAAAGTCTTGTGTCGAAAATACTGAAATATCTGACAACACTTTTGAAAGCAGATGCAGTACTTTCAGACAACCTTTGAATTAACCTTCAACAGGTTTAAGATCAAAGACATTTAGAGATCATTGAAGATGGACCTAGTTAAAAAACTAAGCTTTGGGAAAAGCTTACTGATATATGAATGATCAATAAGCTTCACAGCTGTTCTCTCTGGCAGAGATCCTGGCAGGTGACCGTGCTAGTTTGTTCGCACGACTTTGGTAGCTGCGAAAGTATCTCCAGGAGTAAAATGATTAAATTGCTTTGTCTTTTTAATTGTCAATCTCTATATTATATCAGAGGCCCTTTATGGTGCATATACTTATCTTTATTTGCATTTGTACTTGTATACACACACACATTACCATCCACCTTTCCCAGCCCTCGTGGTTCTTGGGGAAGCCATACATGTGGCAACCCTTCTCTGACTGATTGGAGCGTCCAAACACTGCTCAGCCAACCATGGTATGACCACTGATATACAAAGTGTCAGTTGTAACCAATGAACCATGACACAACTGACTTTGTTTTCCTTTAAGTCACATCTGTCCCCGTTCAACTGATTCCTGTGTGTCCTGTGTCCAACAGTCTTCCTGGAACTGCAATGTAAAGACAGGCTAAAATGGATCATCAGAAAACACTTCCTGTTGTAAGACACAGCATATGAGTGTTTACCAACAGTACAGAGAACAGATAATCTGACCTTGATGTGATTTGAACACGCAACCTTCTGATCTGGAGTCAGACGCGCTACCATTGCACCACAGAGTCTGCCTGTGTGCTGAAGTTGTTCCAAAGATAAAGAAGGCTAATCAGTTAATCGGTAGACTGCGGGGCGTAGAAGTTATTGGCGTCTCCATGAAGAATTCTTTCTTCCTTCTGCAGGTAATAGCTGAGAGGTCAGCGGGTTGCAAACAGCTGACTCTTACAGATCAGGAAAAGTGCTTCATCTCATCCAGTGAGGGTGAAACTCTGATGAAGGGGGAATAAGCACCCGTGTAGAAGTCACTTTCGTCGGTGATCTAGCTGGTTGAAACGGGCAAACCTTCTTCTGAGCATTAATACCAGGAAAGAGGACCAGTTAAGTTCACGGTCCGTATTTAAAACTTGAGTGATGCCACAGTCTGTTATCTGGGCTCCCTGTGGTGTCGATAAGTCACTGCCGACCAGAGACGAGAGCCTGCCACCTCCATGGGCGTTCATCTCAGGTGGGGACTGCAAGGGATGAAGGGAAATGGAGTCCGTGGATGGAGAACAATGGGATGGATGTGACCTCGTGGTCAGGCCTCAGAGTTTACATGCAGGCCTTTCTTTGTCTGACCTCATGATGGAGGCCCAACTATTTCATCAGGTATGTCAGTGGGCAGACAGAAGAGAACCTGCTGCCTGGAAGCGTTTTCCTCACTGTCAATTTTAATTATATCGTGAACGTTTCTCAACAGATGAACACTAAAGTGTCCTGAAAAGCTCAACAATATGATTGATCAATGTCATGGCACATCAGTTTTAATCAATTATTCTCTGATTGTGAGATATCAATGGTGGGTTGGGACGTTAGCAGATGGCTACATTAGCAACTGTTCCCACAGTGAAGACACCAGCTGAAGCCGTAACATAATCTTCAATCGCATCATTGTCAACAGTGTGGCCAACTTAGTTTCTTTTCCAATAGATTTAGTTACTGTTTCTGGAGTTAATGGAGACTTTTGTGGTGTAAACTGATGTGAAAGCACACATCACTCTGCAGCTCTCAACAGCAGATGCTGCAGTGAGCCCCGTCCCAAAGCCCTCTATTCAGTCTATTTATGAAACATTTCAGAAGTCTCAGTCTGACTCCTGTGGTTCATACTTTACAGGATGTTTTCAGTCAGACCTGCTGATCTGCAGTGATGGGCTGTGTGTGTTTATGGGGGGTGTAGAGCATTTGACTCCAGATCAAGAGGTCCCCAGTTCAAATCTGGGTGTCCCCTGCCAAACCTACATGTTTGGCCTACAAACCTACAAACTCTGTTTGACTGTGATGTTTCTCATTTCAGCCCACCTGGTGTTGCTATCACCTGTGGCTGAACAACACCACAAAAAAGGACAATGCAAACTTAATTTTCACTGTGAAAATCACATGTGATTTTGGAAATTCTTCAGAGCAGCTTCAAAGGAAGAGTTTCATTCTGTGAGTACTGTGACATCATCAGGTGACATCATCAGGTGATGTATCAAAGGCAGCAGCTCTTCAGACACACAAGTGACACACAACTATGAGGAGCACAAGTGTTGACCGACACAGATGTGTCTGAAACAGAGACAAACTGCAGAGAAACTGGCAGCACTGATGCTGAGCTGCTTAAAGTGTCTGTCTCATAAACAGGATATCCTGCATTCAAACCCCAGCAGGGCTTCGCTCTCAGTGGAGTTCCTGCTCATCACTTCAAAAAACTGATGAAAACCATCACTTCCTGTATTACAGCTTTTACTTGCAATCTCTGGACAAGAGAAACAGTAATGTAGTGGTTGTTGCGCAGATGGAAATTTGGTGATTGACCGCTTTGCACAGAAGACAAACTTTGGTAAGAGTCATGATGGTCAGCCATTGATATTGGCGAACTAACACAAGGGCTCGTCCGGGATTTGAACTCTCTCGCACCCTAAGCATTCAAACCCCAGCAGTGCTGTGGTTCATACTTTCAGTCAGACCTGCTGATCTGCAGTGATGGGCTGTGTGTGTTTATGGGGGGTGTAGCTCAGTGGTAGAGCATTTGACTGCAACTTAAGAGGTTCCCAGTTCAAATGTGGGTGCTCCCTGCCAAGCTACATGTGATCACATGGGGGTAGGCAGGGGTTTGAAATTACAGGAGGAAAAAGATAGGACAGAGGGATGTTTGTCACCGTAAATTACTGTGATGAGTGCTGATTCTTTCAAATAAAAATGTGTTTAAAAAAAACAAACCAAATCAATTAAACAGCTTTGCTTTGTCATGTTTCCCACGCAGGTTCAAACACAAGCTCCTCATTTGTTCCTGTGCTGAGTGAGACGGAGCTCTGATGTCACTCCTCAGTAAGGAAAGTCACTATTGGCTGTCCTAAAAGTCAGTAGAATTCGGTTCATTTTATTTGATAATTGTTCATTCATTATTCTTTTTTTTTAATCGCTTATGGTCTACAGACGTCTCCCATGACACTGGAGCCTCAAGCCAGCACCTTTGACCAACATCAAATCATGGACCTGTTGTTCCATCAGGTAATGGTTAGCACTCTGGACTTTGAATCCAATCTAGACTATGTAGTCGCTTGAAGTTGTTGGATGACATCAGTGTTTCAGAGTTTCTGGCATAGATACAGACAGGCAGAGCCAACAAAGCATTTAAATGAACTGATAGCTCAGACCAGCAGAGTGCACAGCATGAGGAAAAACAGCAGCTTCACTTGGACTTTGCTCACAGTCCTATCCAGGTAGGGAAGGTTTCAGCTGCTAGCTTGATACCTCTACATTATTTAACACTGAAAACAAGGCACTGCTGGGGTTTGAACGCAGGATCTCCTGTTTACTAGACAGGCGCTTTGACCAGCTAAGCCACAGCACCACGCTGATGGATAAAGATGTCCACAGGATATGAAGATGGAATCGTAATGTGTATGCTACAGTTGGGTTGACTGATAAAGGAGTAGAGTTTCTTTTTGTATTGTTTTAATGTAGGACTCTTCATCTACCTGTGTCTGTAGGTTGGATTGTACAGAAGTCACAGCACCACTCTGCAGTGTTAATCATATGGTATGAACTTCACAGTCACTGGATGGCACCCCGCCACCCCAGCACTGTTTTTATTTTTAGTCAGGCGGCCCCTACACTGTAAACAATGATCCTGTAAATTCACAGTAAAATACTGGCAGCAGGGTTTTCAGTAAATTTCCATGGTGTCCTTCCTGCAAAGTGATTTACAGCTCCTAACTGTTATAATGCTCAGTCCTAAAACATGATATGGTGATGTATTTAATTGAATTTATAATATGCTCGTGGCAGGGTGGCCACAATATTATTTTTTTCCATCTTTCTTTCCTACTGCAGCAGCCATTTTGATATGAAATAGCAGGCATTGACTAGTTGGACAGCTTATACCAGCAAAATTTAAACAAATGCAGAGTCACAGAAGACGCAGCCATCGTCAGGGGTATAACAAACAAAAGGGAGGTTACGAAGATAATACAAAAAAAATCTAAAAGTAAAAAAAAAAACACAGCCTTAGCCCAATACCAAAACTGCCAAAACTAGTCTCACAATTAGCAAATTGCAATCCTGGACAAATGGAGGGAGAGATGCAAGCTGCAGACACCACAGCAGTCGTCCTGAATACCAGGAGGTCTGCTGGCCAGAGTCGAAGGGCAGAGCAGAGGCAGGCTGGGCCAGGAGAGAAAGAGAGAGAGAGAGACACACAGGGCCCGGTCATCACTGCTTACAGCTTAAATTTAAAGTTTTAAGCTGCACAGACTGATCTTTTCCTGTTCTGTCAGCAGATGTTGATTCTGTGATGTCACAAAGGTTTTAATGACATCGCAGATCAAAGACTCCTCCCATAAAAGAAAAGGAATGACTCCATGTTGATATCAGCATGAGCACCATGATGCCCACTGCTGTGTTCTCATATCAATCACGGGTGTTTTGGCAATGTTCAATTTCTTCCCTTTTCACAGGGAGAACATACAAGCAGCACAGAAGTGCAAAGCTCTGGAATAAATCCTATTTTAGCCACTCTCCCTTTTTTCAGAGGCACGTAAGGCTGTTTGAATCAACAGAGGTGATACAACATGACAACCTTTTCTCTTCCTCTTTAATTCCACGTTCTTCATTGACACATCTCTGCACGGTTACAATTACAGTTTAAATAAGACTGTATTAGCCGTTTATTGTTTTGCTAAAGTGAAATTTACTGCACTATTACAAATGAGGCTTGACTAACCTTGAATACATTTGAAGCTGAAACATTGTCTGTAGCATTTCACCATATGATTGCAGACAAGGATGCAAAGTGGACAGTCACTAGATGATTAAAAGCTTAAAACTTTTTTTTACAAATGGAAAAACAAGCTTGTACTTGATTGGGTGATTTGTTTTTTGATATACAGCGAACCACACCCAGATATTAAACATTATGCAACAGTGTAATGCAGTGTAACAACATAATACAAATATCCCACTTGGTGCACCTACACTGGAACCAATGAAGTCACATTTTTGTATTTCATTTCAAGGAACCTTTAGGTTGCACTAACTCCATATCGCTCCATCCCTCATCTCCTTCAGACCCGATTGAAGGGAGAGATGAGATGATGTCTTTGAGCTCATTTAGGACTCTCTGCAAGTCGTCTGCTGCCTGCCTGATGGATTGAACAAATCTCATGATCTCAGATCTGACTTGGGTAGCATTTCTGGAAGATTGGCCCTGTTCCTGTGACGTGTCTGAGTTGTGCTCTTGCATCACTGAGCTGGTGGATATGTTGTCACCAGCCTCAGAAGCTGCGCCCTCACCTGCTGCCTGTGCCTGTTTAATGTGGTGTATCTCTCTGGCATCCATCGCAATAAAAAAGATATCTACTGCAATAAATAATCCTGAAAACACACCTGTTGCTACCTCTGCCACACGTACCACCCTGGATGCCTGAGCTGCGATCCTTCCCACGTTTATCACTTGGATTAGTCGAGTCAATTCAGAAAGGCCAACTAGACCCCTTCCTACCCTTCCAGCCTTTGCCAGGTTATGTGCGCTGAACTGGTTATTCTCAGTGTGCAGTGTGTCAGTTGAGGCATATCTGCTCCTGATGTTGTGCAAACTGTGGCCAATCTCCTGTAACCAGGTCACCACTAATTTAGTTTTATGTTCAAAGTATTTGATGATACTTCGAACAGCTTTGCGATCAGATGCCTGGTTGACCATATTTGTTACATTGGAGGCACCAGCAGTGAGCCCACCAAGTGCACCAACACCCACTCCAACCCCGGTGACAATAAGAGAGGCTCCGAAAGTGAAGGGGGTCAGTATGAGGCCCACTATGGATGTAATCCCTCCCACCGCTCCAATCACTCCTCCAGTCAGACTGCCGATGGTCGTGCCTTGATGCACACGCTCCAAACTATCAGCCACTTCTCTGAGCGTAACCAGCTTGATCTGGAGATCGTCCACAGTTGTTTTGCACTAAGAAAAAAAAAAAGCATAGACATTTTAAGTGGAGTGCTTGCTGTCAAAATCCATTTTCAGAAGTTACATAAATCATCTGTAGTCCATCATGATACCTTGTTTGAGAGACAGTTTATGATGAAGGGACACTCCAGGATCTCACTGGCTGTCGGCCTTGATTGAGGGTCAGTATTGAATATGTCAATAACAAGTTGACGGAGCTCTGGTGAGAACGTTTCTGGGAGACATGGATGAGGACCATGGATGAGCTTTGGCATGAGCTTGATTGTGGTCTCCGCTGTGAACTGAAACCACATAAATATAATAAAATACTTAACTCATCATAAAGTAAGTGAAATAAAATCATGACATTTCTTTCTATTTCAGGAAGTCATACTATGTACTCCAAAGCCTGAAGAGGCCTGTTTTCTGAAAACAAAAAAATTCAGCGAGCCAAAGCTGCATATTTACTTGTGATTGACTGAAATATTTTTTATTTCATATTGATATATACATTAAATGGTCAAATCACTAAAATTAATATTTTGATACATTTTACATTTCAGAGTCAATAAATTAAACATTTTTGGTAACTCACCGCTGGTTTTTGAGTACAAATTTCATAGATGATGCATCCCAATGACCAAATGTCACTGTAAATAAAGTATCAGCATTAGTATTAATATTGGCATTATATTGTTAGCAGCAGCCAAATTAGATGAGCCTAATTAACTAGATAATACGTAAGGCAAAAGGATCCTTAGCAATAAAGCAATAATACTTGATTCTTCTATTTGTATGTGTGGGAAACTTGTCTGGTTAAAATTACTTATAAATAAATTTTTTCGAAATTAATTTCCTGTAAATGCTTTCACAGGTCTCTACACTACTTTTAAAATGATGTTGAAAAATGTGATGCAGTCCCTGAAATTAGTTTGAAGTTTGAACAGTTTGATTTTCCGTATCGATCAGAGATTATGTTAACAGCTTATTAAATAACTGACATGATATTATTTTCTGTGCTGTCTTACATTTAGTAAAATCAAATGTAAGTTTTGTCGCTACCTTATTTCCACAGTAATGAAAAAGTTGTGTTATCAAAGCTGCAGTATGAGATATTACAGAACTAGCTGCAAACAGGCGGCTTGACACAAATTTATACCTTTTAGCATCATATGTCCCCTTTGTGAAGAGTTCTGGTGGCAGATATGACATTTCCTGCAGACTGGCATCGGTGGTTTTTGAACTAGGTGATTAAAAATAAGTCCATAAAATAAAGGAATAACTCCAATAAAAAAGAATTGAAATGCTAATATGTATGTAACATAATGTTTATACTTTTCATAGGCTTTCCCAAAATCGCTCAAGCACACAGATCCAAATTCAGTGAGGAAGATGTTCTATCAAAGAGAAGAGACAGGAAGCACAAATCAAGTGATCTGATTGGCTAATGAGAGCAACCTGCAGCTCTGATGTCAAATTACTTTTCACAGACCTGAATCACTCCATGACTGACAAGTAACATTTAGCAAAACATTCAAGACTAAGATGAAAAAAAGGAAAAATTCAAACAACGGCTCTAATCTGTGATCTAAGTTCACTCCATGGCCGGTCATAGGCTATTGCTTACTAAGATAGCTTTCCTGATACAATATTACAAAATCAGATATGACAGACCTTTTGTTTATTTTATTTTATTTTATTTTTTGTAAAAAATTTGGTCAGTAAGTTCTGTGAAAATACAATGTTTTTGTAATGTGGACATTCTGTACCTCCGGTTTCAGACATTTGTGCAGCAAGCCTTTTTCATGAATGTATCTTAAAGCTATACAGATCTCAGCAATCCAGCTCAGTACCTAGAAAAGACAGTTGAGGAATAATCTGTTGGAGTGGGATGGAGTAAAGTTTGCTGAAATGTGTTTTGTGTTTTTGTGTGTGCGCTGTACCTCAGACTCTTCACTCTTCTCTTTGACCTTTATGGCAAAGTCCCCCCCTTGACAGTAGTCCATCACTATGTAGTAAACCTTATTGTGTTCGTCTTCATGACAAAATGGAAAAGATCTGTTAGCATTTGAAACATATCAACTTTGAGATGTTAGCACTTTCTTTTGTGGTTCAAGTCGGGAAGACAATTTGGCCCGTGAATAATTGGATGGATTATTCAGAATTTTATCAACCCAATCCAAACAGGTTTTTTAAACTGATAAATAAAATTGGTTTAATTCTACATTTAATTCCTGATGTCCATTTCTGACAACATCATTTTGTGGTCTGGACCAATGAGCTGCCCACCATCACAGAGATGGAACAGGTCTACTTGGTAAATGAAACTGTGTTGTGAAAATAAAAGAATGCTGCTGTTGACTGCATGGTTGCACCATGTACTAACCAGTTGGAAATAGGATGGAAGAGGAAGAAATAAAAGAAATGAAAATTAGGCATTAATGTGTTAGTAGCTGTAAAATCTTTGTAGCATAGACTTTACAACTTAAAGGCACTTACCTTTATTAAGCTCATAAAGATTTTAACTTTTGATCGCAAACGGCATAGCAGTTACTCATTGTTCTCTAAATACAAATTATTAAAAGCATCACCAAATGCTGAAATTCTGTCTGCATGCCAGCTTATAAAATAAAATTGTGCTTTGAAATGTAATTTGTTGCATTAGTCTCAGAATTGATCCTAGTTGTCTCAAAGCAGAGGTTTCTGTTAATCTTGAGTTCTAATGTTTAACGTAAAGGACATTAAACTTGATCCAGGTTTATTGAAGCTTACCTCTGACAGAGTTCTTGAAACTCACAATATGAGGATGACTTGCTTCCTTCAGTATTTCCATTTCATTGGTTAATGCTGAAACAGCTGCTCTGGGTATCTGTTAAAATCATCACAGCACTTGACTTGAGATGGAGAGGTTTAGGCGGTATGTCTGAGATCGTAGTCAACAAACCACATCCTGAATGTAACACTGAGACACAGATTCTAACTTTTCATGCAGTATGTTTCAGACTGTAAAATAGTGAAGGCCTGCTCACCTTTTTTAAATCAATCTTTTTTAAGAGATACGTGTCATCTTCCTTTGTGACAATAAAAGCATTTTTTGTTTCTCTCTGAATCTTGTAGCCATTCAGGCTGCTCTGGCTTCCCCCCATCCTTGTTATTTCCTGAGAACACAGATGTCAAATTAACACAAATGTCTTTATTTCATACAGTTATTGGAAATGTAATTCAAGTAATAGCGGTTGAAAACATTTGGATAAGTTGATCAGAGCATTAGAATACAGTCCTGTTGGCCCTGCGATGGACTGGAGACTGGTGTCCCTCCCTGTCTCAGTGTTACAGAAGTCCACTGTGAGTCTCTGTCCCTCCACAGTCCACAGGGACAAACTGACAGTGAAATAATAATAATGTTAACACTCACCGGCCTCAGCCTTTAGTTTCCCTGCTTCTGCTCCGACGAGTTCAAATGGAGGTTGAACTCTGAAAACTTTCACTTTCTGCTGCTGCAGCTACTGGAAGTCACATGGCCCTGTGTGTGTGTGTGTGTGTGTGTGTGTGTTTCCTCTGTTGTTAGTGTAACTGACATATTTCCCTTCTTCAGTTTTAGAAATGTAACTCTTTGAAGTTGACGGTGGGTCCAAACCAAAGGACTGATTTAAGATGATGTAGCAGGAAGACGCAGCCTCACTGAGTCTCCATTTCAACTTGTGTCCAAAGTGAGGTCTTCAAACTAGATACAGTATTTAAACCTGCTGATAGGCTGAGTAATAAACAATCTACGCCATGCTCGGTGCCCCTTTCCTATTGGTGGAAAAATGCACCACGTCAGCAATCAAAAGAATTTTTGGCAACAAGCAGCATTTGGTTGCTGAGGAAGAGGAGAAAGATATTGGTGTGACAGCCGCAAAAGAAAGACAGCGATATGGATAGTGAGCTTTTAGATAAAATTAATTACTTGTGAACCACCTCATTGTGAAATGTGATTGGTTTGGAAATATTTGTAGATTGCAGTCCAAAGACTGCCTGAGGCATTGATTGCTATTTAATTTCAATGTTTGTAAATCACCATTTACAATGAAATTTTTCTAAGGACATTTGTATTTCTTGTGTTGTTATTTCTCTGTTGCTAAAGTTAATATTAAAACTGTGAAGAATATACAGCCAGAGTAAATAAAGAGAATTGTCCCTTTGTGTTTGTCTAATTTGATTGTGCATCGATCCATTAGTAATGCCTCAGGATTCAGACAGTGGAAGGCACGCACATTCATTAAAATGAGTGAAGGTGAGAGCTGCGTGTGTTTCTTCGTCCCTGTTATCTCACTATTTTCCTGTTTAAGGGCACAACAGCAGCATCCAGCTTCTCTGTCGGAGAGCAGTGAACTTCTGTCGCGTCAGTATCTACAGATCCGTCCGTTTCCTGAACTGTTAGAAGATTAGACACCAAACAGCTGTTTCTGATTCTGATCATCTCCGTTAAAGCATTATTGTGTAATTCAGTGTGTGTGCAGTTTGGGACACATTCATAAAACAGGCAGAACCAGCAGATGGAGCTGTTTGGATGTTTCTATCATATGATGATGAAATCTAAAGGCTCTCTGATCATCACATTGAGAAGTTCATCTGGTTTGTGATATTTCTTCATATGATAGTGAGGTAAAATGTGTTCAGTGGGATGTGTGTGTATCCAGCAGGACTGACAGCTTCATGTGGGATTCTCACAGAGATGATTCAAACCTGATCACAGTGATCAGTATGGATATACAGTATGTTTGCTGTCAGTGGAGGAAACTCTCAGACAGGACTAATAGTCATGTTTGGGATGTTCCTGGATTTGAGTTGAATGAGTGTAAATTCTCTCTGATTTTAACACACGTTCACACATCCACCTCTATTCAGACATGGAGTTTACATATTGTTTGGAATTCTAATGTGAATGTCACAGACAGCATTTTTTGTCAACACTTGTTCTTTTAATTAATGTTAAAACCTAAAAAGCAGCATATTTGATTGATTGTTGTACCAACCTGAAGATGATCAGTGTTTATAGCTCATAACCTGATCACAGATCAATAATCAGCCATTGGAAGACGCTCTGAAACTTTCTTCTGCAGTCACAACTCATCCACCTTCAGACTGGACATCTTCTGACTGTAGAACCGCACTGCAGCACAATAAAGTCCTCTGTGAGTATTGTGTGTCCAACAGTGTACATGACATCTGAGCAGCAATACTTCCACCTGCTGGAGATTTATTGTTCCTACAGCTGTAAAATAAATCTATCAGAACATGAACATGAACATGAACTCCTCAGTCTCCAACTCCCAGAAGATTAATGAAACACTTTGTCCTGCTGTTATGAAATCAAATCCTACTTTAGGTTTTCTATATTTTAAACTAATGAGCACTGTTGGGGATCAAACAGAAAAGGACAAAAGTATAAAAGAAGATTTGAACAATGTCACTACAAATAAAAATTTACATCATTAGGAAATATAACTCCAAAAAATTTAGAAATATAGGCCCGATTTAAGAAAGGTCAACTAAGCATGAGGAGACTGAAGCTCAAACATTAATGAACAGAACATACCTGACTCACAAATGGCACACTGGGGTTTTTAACCAATGGACTAGTCGTTCTTTAAACACACAGGACTAGTGTGTTTCATTTAACTACACATAAGTCAGTGAAAAAAACTATAAATCAAACTAAACAGAAGTTGAAAACCTGCTCCCTGCTCTTCCTCCACCAATGCTCTGCTCCACTTCTTATGGGCCATCCTCTCCATATTTAGCTTTCTGCCAGGAACTCAGAACTGAAGGAAATATTTTAGATACCAAATGAAAAATAACATGAAACCAAATTTCCCTGTTGGGGAGCTACAGGGGATGTTGGAGAATCTCTGTAATCTGCACAACATTAAAATATGACAGTGTTATAGTTGGCTTTGTTTAAAGACAGCATGTATCCTTACTCTGGACTTTTCCACTGAACCTAAGTTTCTGTTTTTCACCTGTCCACTGAGCTCCTGTTACACAGTTTGTGTCCTTGAAGGTCCAGAATTATAAGATAACATTTATAGAACTGGTCTACAGAACAGGAGGAGGATGAAACCGTTCTATCTATTCAGCTGCAGTCAGTCTGTTACAGTAGATATCAAATCAGATTTATTTGTATAGCGCCAAATCATAACAAAGTTACATCAAGGCACTTTACATATAGAGCAGGTCTAGACCAAACTCTTTATAAATTTATTTAAAGAGACCCAACAGATCCCCCGATGAGCAAGCACTTGGCAACAGTGGCAAGGAAAAACTTCCTTTAAGAGGCAGAAACCTCGAGCAGAACCAGGCTCAGGGGGGGCGGCCATCTGCCTCGACCGGTTGGGTTGAGAGAGAGAGAGAGAGAAAGAGAGAGAGAGAGAGAGAGAGAGAGAAAGAGAGAGAGACACAGGCATTGGAGGGAGGGGGTGTAGGCAGGAACATGTTGCATGAAGTTCATGGAGTTGAGCTGTAATACAGAATTCATGCTGTATGGGACCAGCAGGTGTTGCAGGAACATGGGATGGTGAAGAGTCACCACCTGCAGGATGAGGACAGGGAGAGAGAGGAGAGGCACTGGGAGAGACAGAGACTTTGGCAGAACATGGTTAGTAAATGCTGGATAAATGCTTAGAACTGGGTGAAACTGTGTTTTTTTTTTTTGTTTGTTTTTTTTAAGAAGGAAGGTTTTTATCAGCGCATGCAAGGAGGGAGGGAGAGAGAGAGAGAGAGAGAGAGAGAGAGAGAGAGAGAGAGAGAGAGAGAGAGAGAGAGAAGCTCAGTCCTTCCCCCAGCAGCCTAGGCCTACAGCAGCATAGCTAAAGAGTAGAGGACTTTAACTTTTTAACTATAAACTCTGTCATACAGGAAAGTTTTAAGCCTGGTCTTGAAAGTTACTAAAGAGTCCGCCCCCCGGACCGATGCTGGGAGTTGGTTCCATAGAAGAGGAGCCTGATAACTGAACGATCTGCCTCCAGATTTACTCTTGGAGACTCTAGGAACCACAAGTAAACCTCCATCTAGTGAGCGGAGTGGCCTGCTAGGACAGTAAGGAACTATGAGCTCTCTGAGATACGATGGAGCTTGGCCATTAAGAGCTTTATACGTTAAAAGAAGGATTTTGAATTCTACTCTATATTTTACTGGCAGCCAATGAAGAGCAGCTAACACGGGAAAGATGTGATCTCTTTTCCTAGTTCCTGTTAATATTCGTACAGCAGCGTTCTGAATCAACTGAAGGCCTTTTAGAGATTTGTTTGGACATCCAGATAGTAATGAGTTACAGTAGTCCAGCCTAGAAGTTACAAATGCATGGACTAGTTTTTCTGCATCATCCTGAGAAAGGATGTTTCTGATTTTCCTAATGTTTCTCAGGTGGAAGAAAGCTGCCTGACTAACTTGTTTTATGTGAGGCACAAAGGACATGTCCTGGTCAAAAATTACTCCAAGGTTTCTTACAGTGGAGCTGGAAGCCAAAGTGATGCCGTCCAGACTGATGAGATGATTAGACAGTATTTTTCTGAGGTGCTTAGGACCAAGTACAATAACTTCGGTTTTGTCAGAGTTGAGAAGTAAAACATTTCCAGTCATCCAGACTTTTATGTCTTCAAGACATGCCTGCAGTCTGACTATCTGAGTGACTTCATTTGGCTTCATTGATAAGTACAGCTGAGTGTCGTCTGCGTAGCAGTGGAAGTTGATGCTGTGTTTCCTGATAATGTTGCCTAGAGGAAGCAGATAAAGCGTAAAGAGGATTGGTCCAAGTACCGAACCCTGCAGGACTCCATGACTGACTACAGTACATGAGGAGGAGCTGTTGTTTACAACACACCTTGTGGATTTCTCAGGTCAATGGCCCCTGTCTCAGGAGTAAAAGCCCCATTTCCTGTTTAAATGAAAAACTCTCTCCTCTGCCCTCTCCCATAAAACAATAAACTGTTTCTATCCAAGAGCTGTAAGTGAAAGCACTGCAGGGGGTACGTGAGACTTTAAAGCTGAATGTTTCTCTGAACTCATTGAAAATCCAATTTTAAGGAGGTGGAAGCACTTTAAGTACTTTAAGTTGATAATTATTAGTTTTTTCTTTGTTACAAAGTTTAGTCATTCACTGACGGCACAGCACTGTTTCACATCTTTTTTAATCACCCAAAATTGCAGTGGGTAGGGGGTTACATGGCTGAGAAAATATTTCACAGTGGTACATCCCTGAAAAAAGGTTCAGAACTAAAGCGTCAAACCTTACAGCCACTGAATTTACAGCTTTTGCACACATGTCCAACTCGGCAAAATGTATAATCACCTTTTGTCTAACTTTTATGGTATTTGTATCACAAATGTATTTACACTATTTGTTATTCTTTGTTAATATTCCGACCTCCTGGTTTACCTGTCTGCCCTTTTTCTACTTCCTTTGTATTTGATTTTGCTGCCAGAAAAGAGCTGCCAAACTGCTTTCAGACGGTCAACAGCTGGAAGAGATGATGAGGACGTTTCTTATTATTTTGTCTTGGTGTCAGCGTGTGACATCTTTGTGCCATGTCTCCACGCTGTGTGTGGTGGAAATGATGCCTGCTGGTTAATCTGGTAGTATCATAAAAGAAAAGGCAGCTACAGCCACATTGTGATAAACCTTCTTATTTTTTTTCTTGGGGGAGAAATTTGGCATTTCTTAGTTAGTTTATGGTTTGCATGTTGCATGGAGCTTACAAGTCACACATGGACTTTGGAATTCAAAATTCCCAGGATTTGGCTGCTTATAAGCCGTGTGACTGGATCACCCCTCAAGACCAGACTCCTTAAAGATGGTGTGTTCTTTGTTGTTAAATGTGTTTTTATAATGTAAAGAGATGTGAGCATGTTTTTTCCCCTCACATTTAAGATTTTCATCGTTAAGTTTTAGACAAAACAAATTATTTCAAGAAGTTTTGCTTTCTATAATTACAAAAATGTAATCCTTATTACTTTGCTATAATTGTTTTTCAATTGATTTCAAACACAGCAAAAATGAAGCTGTGACACTTGGTGTTCAGACAGACTGCAGTGTTCCACCACTCCAAATCAGATTTCTTAGCTTGTCATTCACTTTTCCTTGTGATGTTTCCAAATGATTCTGGTTCCTGTTCATCTGAAGAAATCAAACTATTTTAAAACAGAAAAATTGCATGTTTTTCAGTCATGGCAATATTTGATTCAATTCAGTGTTATTTGTCTAGTACCAAATCACAGCACATCTCATGGCTCTTGACATGTATATTAAAAAGAGATAATTCTTTAAAAAAAAAAAAAAAAAAGAACAGACCCCAATGAGCAAGCACTTGATAATGTGGAAGGGAAAATTCCCTCTCTCACTGACTCACAGCTGAGCAGTTTCTTTCAGCTTCATGTACAGTTCTGTTGCAGACTCCCAGTTCTCTGGCTTCTGTAGTTGTTTGTGCTCCATAACAAAGTCAAAGTCCTCCTGCATGTTTGAGTCCCCACATGGAGCTATTGACAGGCTCGCCTCTGGAACAGCATCCAAATCAGCTGGTTCAATCTCAAATCCAGTCTGTGGAGCCAAATCTGTGTTAGATAGAATAAATAGCATTTATATTATTTATTTACATTTAAGCAATAAAATCAAAATAAAACAAACATGGAAATATCCATCTATCACCAATATTACCTGTGTGGTCAGCAGTACAGTTCATTGGACATGACGCTGTTCTGGAAGTGTGAATCCTGTGACTGTTCCACAGTCTCACACACTCATCCAACATCACCATAGCAACATCTCACAAGGCACTGATGCTCATGGCTCCCGTTGAAGTATCCAGCAAACAACTCCATCCAGAGCTGAGACCTATAGAAATGGATAGAATCGGAAAAAAACATGTATTATTAGTGGGACTCCATTAAAAAAATCTAACTAATTAAAGGCTTTGTAATGAATGAATTGAAACGAACGCGTTAAAGTCACAATTATTATATATGTTCAGAGGAGTTAATCTGCGATAGAACATAAACAAAAATCAAATCAAAGGTTCGTCATAATAAAATGACTTCATGAAGGCCACTTACCTTCCCCTTCTAAATATGGCCCACCAGGATTCAACACGCTGCTTATTCGTGGATGAGCCATACATGTGGCTGGACGGCCCAGAGCAGCAGTCATCATGATGGAGGCGTAGGGGAGACTGAATGGCAGCCATAATGCCATTCTCCGTGCCACAATCAGTCCTCAGTCTCATGAGAGGAGATTCTCAGCGATCACTGTTGGCTTCTTGTTATTTGTCGGTCCACATTGGAGCCACAGCACTTTAGGTGAAAAAATCCATCCATGCCAGTTTATCAGAACCATCTGCATGCCACATACAGTTCGCTCAAGTTGTTTCCACAAAACGGCCAAAACATCATTTACTCCATGCGGCCATAAACTTTCACTCAGCAAAGTTTTCCCGCCACACAAACCGATACAAACTTTTTGAGCTCACAGTCAATCTTCTGATTCTTCTTCAAGATTCTGTCGTTTTGTTTTCTAAAATTTAAATTTGTTTTCTAAAATTAAAGTTTGTTTTGTCCGTGGTAAAAGGGTTTTTCTTATGTAATTTTGTTTAATAAAATGTAAAAAATGTTTCCCCAACATGTAAATTATTTTCACGCTTTGTAAAAGTGTTTGGTACTTTGTAATTTTGTTTTGCACTTACCGGCCACCGTATAAAACAGAGCAGGAACACTAAAGTAAGGGGCGGGGGGTGAAAACGACAGGAGGGTTAAAGAGCAGATTCTCTCTGAGGGGACGGATGTTGCCACAATACACAGTGTGTGTGCCATCACATGTGGAAGATGTGTGCAGACTGAAGCCTTGGTCTGCCACCAGCTCAGAGGGGCTGCACTTCTACTGACCACCAGGGGGCTCCACTGGTTGTTTCAGAAAGTCACAGTGTGTTGGAGTCTATCAGGTTTTTTTCATGTCTTGTATTTTCCAAGCAGCACTGTGTTTCTAACACCTGGATGTTGGTAAAAAGCTACTCTGCAGTGGCCGGGAATCGAACCACTGAACCACCAATACTTATTAGCAACGTTTACCATGAAGTCACGAATCTCCAGGCATCAGCTGCCTTCACCACTTGCTGAACTTCCTGCATTTTATAACGTGGCAACTAAACCGATCAGGGAGAGTCTTCTTTTTTCTGTTTTTCTCACACAGGTATCAGGAATTATCTTTCTATAATAATCCATCATGGACTGTTGGACACTTTCATATCAGTAAATCCACCGTGTTTTAAAGAAGTTCGGAGTGTTTCAGAGTTTCTGACATGATACAGACAGACAGATCCAACAAAGTATTTAAATGAACTGAGAGCTCAGACCAGCAGAGAGAGCACACACACACACACACACACAGTAGACGAGGTGCGCGATTCCAAAAATGAGCGAAAGCAGGAAAAGACGCATTTTAATAAGTAGAAGGCAAAACAGGTATCTGAGTATGTGGGAGGAATAAACCTCCCTGGTTTAGTTCAATTTAGCGGCACTTATGTTTCTCACAGCTGATTTGTGTTTCACTTCATTCGTTGTGGGTGTGACAGGCCCGAGGTTCAAATCCCAGATGAGCCCTTTGTCAGCTGTTGTAAGAAGTGAAAAAGCCTCCTAAATGTGGAGGGAGGCCGACTCTGTCAGAGAACAGTGTGCATTCTAGCTTCCTTTAGCTGTCAGCCTCTGATCATCAACTCTTCAGCTTCTATGACTTCAACAATTCCTTCTGAATGCAGTCTGAGGCAGTGATTGTGAAACTTTAATTCAGACAGAGATCCCACACACAAACAAAGTCATCATGAACAGCCTACATGGAGCCTAAATGAAAAGAAGCAGGAACTAAAGTGTGAAAATAATGATGAACAAAGTGTCACACAGAGAGGCTGCAGCCTGGTGTGGACTATAACGTCAGAAAATGGATCAGTCTGTGACACGGAGCACTAAAGTTGGAAGGCTGAGTTCAGCTTCAGCTTCTTTCATGTTCTCCCTGTGAAAGAAAGAAGGTGAACATGAGCTTGATATGAGAACACAGCAGTGTGCATCATGGTGCTCATGTTCATATAGAAAGAAGGAGGAAAAGCAGCAGCTCTGGTTTGCTGTTTCACTCCCTTTCCCTCCCTGCTATGAGCTGTCACTCACCCACAGCACATACTGTAGACTGGTTCACAGTCAGACTCATGATTCATGACTCATTGGTTCAGAGTGGAACTCATGAGACCCAGTTCAGCAGCAGCACATTCACACACTGAGCTGAGAGTCTGCTGCACACTCTGCTAGAACATTATTGAACTG
This sequence comes from Echeneis naucrates, assembly GCF_900963305.1. Lineage (NCBI taxonomy): Eukaryota > Metazoa > Chordata > Actinopteri > Carangiformes > Echeneidae > Echeneis > Echeneis naucrates. The sequence goes on from NW_021780168.1 coordinate 728,963, forward strand.
TATGATAGCAATCAATCGTTTCAACTTTATTTATACAACATTTTGCAAACAAAGAACAATGTTGCCCAATAGTGCTTCATACATTAAAACAAATATAAACAAGAAAATATCCCCCACCCAGGCCACATCACCATCCACAGACACTCAGATTCAAATAGGATGTTATGTTTGTCTCACAAAGGTCATTTAGTACGCTTCATAAGAATTATCCTTTCAGAAGATAAACTACTCTGCTGCAGTGTCCTCTGTTGAGTTCTGCTCTTTCAGCACACTGTTATTTGACTTAATAATTTTTTGCAACATGTGGGTAAAAATAACAATTATTCGAGATAAGAACAATTATTACATAGAGAATATGTTTAAATTTAATGAAGGGAAAAACAGGACAATTTCAAATCTTCATCTAAGTCAGTGGGGACTGGGAGGAGCTTGTGTGTGCACTGACTCAGTGACTCAAATGACCAATTGACTTTGGTGAGTGACTCAAAAACTGGAGTCAGATAAAGGAAAAGAGTTTCCCATCACTCCCTCAAAGTCTGTGTTAGACCTTTGGTTAGAGCAAAGGTGTTAGATGAGAGAAAGCCGGTAAAGTCTTTGATCAAAAGCTCAGTAATGTATCTGACAGCAGTCCATGTAAACTCCATCCCATCTCCAACTCTGCTGTTATAACTACGGGTGAAAAGATAGATTTTTATTAAAACAGCCAAACAGGCTGAACTACTTTTTTGGGTGATGGGGCAGTTCAGCTGACCAAAGAAGGGCAAACTATTTTTAACCCTCTTTGGGTCCAACAGTATCACTGACAATGACGGAGCTACTAACCAGGAACCAACACCAAGAAATAACCTGTTTAGGTTCATAACTGAACTTATACTGTATATAACATGTATGGATATGTTAGTATCTAAACTGTGGACGTCTCACCTCTGATTATATGATGGAATATTTTACCAGTTTACAGTTCGTTAGAATGCATTTACTAATGAACTCTACCTCCTCAGCCTCCACAGTGTTAATCATTTGATGATAGCCAGACAGGCTGGAACAGCAGATGACTGCTGTGATGATGAACTCTGAGTTCCTGATGATTCTCTTGGAGGAACTGAACGGTTCCTGTGGTCCATGTTTGTCTCATTCTGATGCCGAGAAGTTCAGATCTCGTCGTCAATCCAGCCATCGCATCTTTTCTTCCCTTTTCACTCTTGAAGCAAAAATTCTCAGTTACATAAGACAACCAAAACACAAAGGAAAAGTAATGAGTGTGCAGGCTGATGGAGTTTCAGGAACACACTGAGATTTAGACAGTAAAGTCCAGATTTGTTTCCAAACTGGAACTGACGGAGACTCCAGAGCTGAGAAGTGAAGCCAACAGTGAAGTGTCTCAGTTTGTAGTTTCAAGTCTCTTTCAGTACAACTTCCTCAGAGACACTGAGGAATCAGGTAAGATCCAGAATCCAACATAGAGAGGTTCAGTGAATGTGGTGTTGAAGGTGTGGAGGTGGATCAGTGAGTCAGAGGAGACTCTGTAGAAGGACAGAGAGCCAGCAGGACAGTCCACATACACTGCTACTCTGTGAGAGTCAGAGGAGGAGGAGAGGGATGTTTTTCTGTTGTTGTGCCAGACAGAGTAACCAGAATCAGAGCAGAACAGAGTCCAGGACTGATTATTCCATCCAAATACACAGTCAGCACTGTATCCTTTCCTTCTGATTCCTCTGTAGCTCACTGAGATATAAACCTCTCCTCTCCACTCAACCTCCCAGTAACAGCGAGCAGTCAGACCATTTCTACACAGCAGCTGAGGAAAGATATCAAATCTGTCTGGATGATCAGGATATGACTGATTCTCTGCTACATGTGTCAGCTTCCTGTTGTTGTCAGACCGTTGGAGGTTTCTGTGGATTGTGTTTGTGTCCAGTTCTAGTTCACAGGCATCTGATGGAGAGAACAACAGTTAAAGTTTATCATCTGTTCATTTATCAACAACTTTACTGAAAGTGAATCATTCAAAGTTACATTTCATCACCTGTAAATAATGTTTGACTACATTTAAATTAAAAGCCAACAATCCAGTTAGAACATCAACAGTTACTGAACATGAGAGTCAAGATGTCAGCAATGTTCAGCTTTTTTCCTGCTGTGGAGTCAAAGATGACGGCTGATGAAGATCCACATCAATAAACACATGAAGTGTTGGTCCTGAATGAAACTCATCTTTGTACTTCAGTCAGAAAAGTAAAAATCTAGTGAAACATGAGCAGCTGAGTTTTCATGAATCAAAGTGAAAACACACTCACACTTCCTCAGACCAGGTCTCAGTCTCTGTGGTCCACCATGGTCCACCCTGGAGGAAGAAACAGAGTCAGGATCAACTTGATCCACCATCAAACATGAAGCAGAGTTCCTCAGAGCTGTCCAGACCTGAGAGTGTCCAGTCTCCAGTCTGGATCCTCCAGTCCAGCAGACAGAAGCTTCACTCCTGAGTCTCCTGGATGATTGTAGCTCAGGTCCAGTTCTCTCAGATGGGAGGGGTTGGAGCTGAGAGCTGAGGCCAGAGAAGAACAGCCTTCCTCTGAGAGCAGACATCCTGACAGACTGAACACACACACAAAGTTTAAATCGATGTGAATGACTTTGGTTTGTGATTATTCACCAAACATCAGGTCAGTATTAAGTCTTCTTAGAGCCCCCCCCCACCTGACCTGATAAATACTATAGAATCAGGTCTACAGACACCGCAAACACTTAGAACCAACAGCAGAACAAAGAAACACCATGAGAGAATACACAAAGATAAACCACAGCAGAGCAATGCAACCGCTGAACACCAAACACACTGATTACAGTAAAGACACAGTTACACAAACACTGTATAGTGACGCATTGATTTTGCTCTCTGTTCAACCAGGTTCATTCATCCACAGAGCATCATATCAGCAGTCCACTCAACCTCTGGTGTCTTTGAGCCCCTTATATATTTCCTCCATCATCACAACTGTGACAGACACAAGCAGCAGAAAGGTTGTGACCACCTCCCTAAAAGTAAATGATCCTCAGTGAACATAGAAAACACCACTGGAGGATTCACTATGAAGAGGGCAGCATGACCCAGCATGCATCTGTTCGCTCTGCAATGTGTATGTTTTTGATTTCACTTTGTGTGTTTTCCAGGTGGAATCAAATCAGTGATTAATTATGGAGCATGAAGCTTTTTATACTGATGAACATCTCCCAAATATACAAACAGAACAAAAAATCAGAACTAAAATATAAAGTCTTCACACCAACGTGAATTCCAACCTGAGAGTTTCCAGCTCACAGTGTGGACTCTTCAGTCCAGCAGACAGCTGCTTCACTCCTGAATCCTGCAGGTTGTTGTTACTTAGGTCCAGATCTCTCAGACTAGAGGACTGGGAGCTGAGGACTGAGGACAGAGCTTCACAGCTTCTGTCTGAGAGGTTACAGTCACTCAGTCTGAAGAGGAATAAGCAAAACAAGAGAAAATTAATCTAAAAATTGTTATACAAAAAAGTTTGATTCCAACCACATAAAAAGATTTTGTTGATCTTGTTGGATTTATTTGCACATACAGAGCTTTCTTGGAGGCTTTGACCACTGGCAGCAGCCTCAGAAGAGCCTCCTCTGAAGGAAAGTATTTCTTCAGGTCAAACACGTCCAGATCTTTTTCTGATGACAGTAAGATGAAGACCAGAGCTGACCATTGAGCAGGAGACAGTTCATCTGTGGAGAGACGTCCTGATCTCAGGGACTGTTGGATCTCCTCCACCAGAGAACCATCATTCAGTTCATTCAGACAGTGAAACATGTTGATACTTTTCTCTGGAGACAGATTCTCACTGATCTTTGTCTTGATGTAGTGGACTGTTTTCTGATTGGTCTCTGAGCTACTTCCTGTCTGTGTCACCAGGCCTCGTAGAAGAGTTTGGTTGGTCTGCAGTGAAAGACCCAGAAGGAACCGGAGGAACAAGTCCAGGTGTCCATGTGGACTCTGTAAGGCCTTATCCACAGCACTCTGGTAGAGAATTAAAGGTTCAGGTTTGCTCCTAAACAGTTTTGGCCACCGGGAGGTTTTTTGTTCTTCTGACATCAGACTGACTCCAGAGTTGATGAAGGTCAGATGGACATGAAGAGCAGCCAGAAACTCCTGAACACTCGGATGGACAAAGCAGAAGACCTTGTCCTGGTACAGCCCTGTCTCCTCTTTGAAGATCTGGGTGAACACTCCTGAGTAAACTGATGCTGCTCTGATATCGATGCCACACTCTGTCAGGTCTGATTCATAGAAGATCAGGTTTCCTTTCTGCAGCTGCTCAAAAGCCACTTTTCCCAGAGACTCAATCATCTTCCTGGTCTCTGGACTCCAGTGTGGATCTGACTCAGCTCCTCCATCGTACTTGACCTTCTTCAGTTTGGACTGAACCACCAGGAAGTGGATGTACATCTCAGTCAGGGTCTTGGGCAGCTCTCCTTCCTCTCTGGTCTTCAACACCTCCTCCAGAACTGTAGCAGCGATCCAGCAGAAGACTGGGATGTGGCACATGATGTGGAGGCTTCGTGAGGTCTTGATGTGGGAGATGATCCTGCTGGCCCGCTCCTCATGTCTGAACCTCTTCCTGAAGTACTCCTCCTTCTGGAGGTCATCGAACCCTCTGACCTCTGTCACCATGTCAACACACTCAGGAGGGATCTGACTGGCTGCTGCTGGTCCTGTGGTTATCCAGAGGCGAGCAGAGGGGAGCAGTTTCCCCCTGATGAGGTTTGTCAGCAGCACGTCCACTGAGCTGGACTCTGTAGGATCAGTCAGGACCTCAGTGTTGTGGAAGTCCAGAGGAAGTCGACACTCATCCAGACTGTCAAAGATGAACACAACCTGGAAGTGATCAAAGCTGCAGATTCCTGCTTCTTTGGTTTCAGTGAAGAAGAGATGAACAAGTTCCACCAAGCTGAACTTCTTCTCTTTCAGCACATTCAGCTCTCTGAAGGTGAAGGGGAATGTGAACTCTATGTCCTGGTTGGCTTTGTCTTCAGCCCAGTCCAGAGTGAACTTCTGTGTTAAGACGGTTTTCCCAATGCCGGCCACTCCCTTTGTCATCACTGTTCTGATTGGTTGGTCTCTTCCAGGTGGGGGTTTAAAGATGTCTTCTTGTCTGATGGTTGTTTCTGCTCTGTCCTGTTTCCTGGATGCTGTTTCAATCTGTCTGACCTCATGTTCCTCATTGACCTCTCCAGTCCCTCCCTCTGTGATGTAGAGCTCTGTGTAGATCTGATTCAGAAGGGTTGGGTTTCCTGCTTTAGAGATCCCCTCAAACACACACTGGAACTTCTTCTTCAGGGCAGATTTCAGTTTATGTTGGCAAATTGGAGCATGAACTTCTGAAATGCAAACAAGATTAAGGAGAAATTACAAGGCTGACGTTTACTTTTCCTAAAGAATAAGAAGGTAATCATATTTCTCTCCATCTCCTGAGACTTTAGTAAATGTCTAATTGATCCATCATGTTAAATCCTCTTACCTCTCTGCAGACAGTCAGCCAGCTCCTCCTGCTTCATCCTCCTCAGGAAGTTAACTGTGATCTTCAGAAATGCCTCTCTGCTCCTCTTCTGCTCTTCATCCACCTCATCATCCTCATTCTTGATGAATTGTGGGTAATCTGGACTCAGAATCCTTTTGATTTTCTTCAGTTCGTTCTTCACAAAACAGACGATGTTCTCCTCCAGCAGCTGGAACACAATAACATCCTGTGTAAAGTTCACTCTCAGTATAAACTGATGGATCAAAGCATCAGATCATCAGTCAGCAGAGTTCAACTTTAGCTGCTGCTGTATCATCTGCTGCCACGTCTCTTTCCAGAGCTACACAGAAAGATTCAGACCTGCTGACTTTACTAAACTAACTTCACTGGTGTAACTTACTAAGTTTGACTTTAGATTCTGACAACACAGAGATCCTGATCATCACAGGAAGACCAAACTGATACAGCCCTTCAACTTAGGAAGTGAAAATTCAGGGTATTAACTGTGACTGTGGCTGAAGATGGATCAGACCACCTGAACTAGTTCACTGATGAATCATTCCATCTTTAAACCCTGTAGAGACAGAGTCCATGGAGGTCCAGGACTGAATCTGATTAACTTTGGTCTTTGTTATTAAGTCACAACTGAAATGATCTGGAAAACAACTAAATAAACTTTTTCTTTAAGATTCACTGTAGATGAACAAGAAGGAGCAGAAATGTTTTCTTAAAGTCTCCAACAGACCATATTCATACAGAACACATCTGTTGAGGCTGATGGATTATTGCTCTGTGGTGAACTACAACTCCCAGTCCTCTCCCAGTCCTCTCCCACCCCAAACCTGTTCAATCCCAATTCAACTCCTGTCTGTCACAGAGTAAAGCTCTACTGGTCTAAAGAGTGCAGCTTCAAACACAAGTCTTTGTTGGTGTCTGTTGTAGTCACTGGATGAACATTTACACACCATAAATATGGAGTCCAGGTCTGTGTGATGATGTTTGTCAGACTGAACTCTGAGGAGAAAAGACACAAACACACAGTTTGTTCCAGGAGTTTTCTATGAACACCAGAGAAACTGATAGACAAGCTTTGATACCTTTAATGAGTCAAACAACAACAAATGATCAGCTTTTACCTTTTTTCTTTGATAAAGTCATCCATAGACCGATCACTCTTCATGCACACACAGCTGGATACAGCAGACTGTTGTCTTCCCTTAAAGTTCATCGGAGGACCCATAGAGTGATCACTCTTCATGGACACACAGCTGGATACAGCAGACTGTTGTCTTCCCTTAAAGTTCATCGGAGGACCCATAGAGTGATCACTCTTCATGGACACACAGCTGGATACAGCAGACTGTTGTCTTCCCTTAAAGTTCATCGGAGGACCCATAGAGTGATCACTCTTTATGGAGATGCAGCTCACTTCAGGAGAATCTGGTCTTGACCTCTTGTTGCTTGTAGAAACATAGTTGACAGTAAAATGATCAACAACCAATGGACTGATGTCAGATGATGGACTGAGAAAATGATCAGTTTAAAATAAAATGCTCAAGTCAGTTTTTTTATTTGTATAAGTAAGAATCACCCAGAATATTTTATTGTAATTTCCTTTTCATTTTCATAAAATGTACATATCACTTTGACTGTTTGAATGTCTTCCATTTGATTCATATGAAGCATTCTGTTACTTTAATTGAAAAGAGCAAGACAAATACTAATGCTTCAACTACTACTAATAATGATAAAAATATCTACAATTTGGTTGAGCTCCCTATTAAAATAAGAAGTGACAGTGAGAGTGAATAATGATGGAGCAGTGATCTGAGTACTGAGCTCTGACAGATGGACAGTTAGAGATCCTCATCTCACCTCTGAGCTTTGGTCTGACTCTCATGTTCCCCACACAGAGTGGTTTTAGAGGGAGGGGCTCCCTCCTCTCTGTCCTCACACTGATTCATAGATCTGAGAAGGTAGCTGGTTGAAAATGATCATCATGTCCAGATATGAGCATCAAACTCTCGGTTTTCAAAGTAAATTGGTAAATATCAATTCCTCAATATGTGTCACTTTTTTATTTGGAGGAGTCATAATGAGTGAAGTTCAGTATTTTATGTCATTGCAGCTAAATCTTTTAATATTTGCATTTTGTTGGCTTTACAATCTGTTTTTAAATCAGTTCTACATTCACTGGCACAAACAGGGTGAAGGTTGTTGGTTACGTTACCTGATGGTCGAACTCATCTTCATGAAGCTGATGAGTAAAGGTGAACTTTAACTGCAGCTTTGATGAAAAAAATAAAGACAACATATCCATGTATGTCTGACAGCAGGAGGTTTTCTAAAGTTGTTGATCCAAACACCGTCTGAGTTTTCTGTGGAAAATTTTATATGACTTACAGGAAAATATGATACCAGAGCAGTTTCTGAACTTTGGAATGAATTGAAGTCAATCATTAACAGACAGTAATAATAAATCCATATCAGGTAGATCACAAAGATCCAACGACCTTTGATTTATATGATGTGTTGTACAATATGGGACAAATAAATGATCCTTTATCTTTTAATACTATTAGAAAACATGATTACACATGCTCAGATACACAGTTATGTTTGTCTACAATTATCAGATTAGAAATAGCATAGTGGCATTATATATGACAGCGTTTATGAGGATGGTTTAGTTTAAAGTGTGTTTGTCTACAGTGTGTAACGGGACAGTTTGTTTTTCTACAGTGTATATCTAGAGTTCTCTGGTGAGACACATAACATCTTCAGCATCAGCATATCAACAGATCACCCTCGGACTAGACCACCACAGAACAGCGCGTCTCTTCAAAAGTTGCTGCCTCATTTAAAGAGCTAAGAGACACTGAGGAACCAGAGGCCTGTCTCACAAAGCTGGATTAACATGCCTAGGATCTGTTTTAGTGATGCAGCTTCACTTACCCAGACATCCACAATCCTGATAAGCTGTCTCACAAAGCTGTTATCATCTTGCTTAACCCTGGTTTTTCCATCTAGATTGGTGCACGTCCACATAAAAGGGGCTGGGTTTGCTACATCCGACCAACCAACCCATGATACAAAACTGCATTTCACAATTATAAAATTAAGAAAACAAAGACTATAAAAAATAATTACAGCAAAAAGCAACACAGTTGCAGCTTACAGAAGATAAAGATCAACAAAAGCATATCCATGTCCTCCCCTTGAACACAGGAGCCAGCCATCCATAACCAGATGTGGACAAACCTCCTCCCCACAACACCACCCAAAAAGAAACAATCCTCATCATCACTTCATCACAGAGAGGGACCTTCCGCTGTCATCAGATTCAGTGATGTCTTCATCAGGGTCCTTATCCTTCCCTGCTGTATCCAAAAGTTTGAAGGACAAAGTTTACACATCATTAACTGTCTTTGAGGAGAAATAATCAAACACCAAGTCAATTTCTTCTTCTCTGTATTTTCACCTGTCGGTCCAGGTGTGCTCTGACTAACAGGACTTCAGCCTGCTGACCTACACTGAGCTGCTCTGTTTCCTCTGAAAGAACAAGTCTTCAATTCAAGTTCAAACTGAGGCCTTAACTGCAACAGCGAGAAATGTTTTTCAACGCTAACGAAGCTAACTAAGTTACTCTTTCCATGCTAACGAAGCTAAATTAGCTAATTAAGCTACGTTAACATGCTAGCTAAATTGGCTAATTTAGCTATGTTAGCATCACGATGTAACGACCTGAAGCAAGGAGGGTTAGGGTTAATCTAGGGTTAACTTTGTTAATCATGTCTGTTAAATGTTGTTTAAGAACAGTTTAACGTGCAAACAGAGAAAAAACAATTATAGAGTTCTTACCTGAACGCCGGTGAAAATTTGCTACAGGTGCTTCTGTAAAACAGAAGTTTGTTTGAAGGCTCATGAGTGATGAATTTACAGCATTTAGTTTACAGCAAAACTCCCTGGACTTGTTGGACTTGTGCTCCTTTTTTCAGTTCAATTCGAAGTTTTATTTTAATTTCCATTTTCTAACAAAACGTCGAGCTGCAGCCACTTTATCAAATTTACACAACACGCTGTCACTCCAAATGACTGACACCACTGAGAACCAATGACAACTGGGGGACACATGGAAGGACCAATCAAGTTATAGAGGGGTGTATCACGAGTTTCAGTCCAAAAATAGAAAACAGGAAGTTGACTTGCTGTGAAATGTCTTTTCTGGAAATCAACGGATTTGTACTTACTGAGGCGACAGGACTTCACAGCTCTCCCACAAAGAGGCTGGATTCTTCCATCTCATCCTGATCACACCTCCATTCACACTTTGATGGAGAAATAGAAATCAATCCTTCATCAGTGATCACATGAGAGAATATTCTCATTTCCTTTCATTCTCCTTGTTTTTCCTAAAAAGGAACCAAGAAAGATGATTATTTACATTCAATCTGAGGTTAAACATTTTTCAAACTGAGTTGGATCTTTGGGTTTTTGTTATTTATGTCATTTATTATTTGTGGCATTAAGTACCAAGTTCAGATTGGTAAATATACAAATACGGCAATGTAATTCATAAACATTTCATCATGTGACACATTAATCACATTAATAATTCATTTTACACTTTACACTGTAATAATTTAAGCAATAAATCTAAGGAGCTACCTGGGGGCAGAAAGAGTTTGGTGGGCTGTTATTGTTTCAGCTGTCATGTTTGAAACGTCAGTGATCCTCCTCAGATGACATCTCAGGTTTCAGCAGCTATTGTGGGTCCTTTCAAAGACAATCCCTGAGCTTTGTTTTTTAATTAGTGTAACACATCACAGATTCTATGTCTCCCACATGAATGCCTTTGGTACCAGGCATTGTTTCTTTAAGCCGAAATGTTATTGTTACCTGTCAGTAAAGTTACCCATCAGTGTTTCAATATAAACATACATTATACAGACCTGACCACTGTTGTATCCATGCAGTGCTGACTGCTTCTGAAAATGGGACATTAAAGCCCAGTGACCAAAAGGCTCCAAAGCTCACCCAGGGACATGCTGGGAAACAACAAGGTAAAGGTTTCTGCATCATTGTTCTGTCAGACCAACAGCAGGCTGCCATCCACAGTTCACCCCCAAAGAGAAGCACTCACTGAGCTGAGTGCAAATTCTACATACAAATAGGAAATAAAAAAAAGTACAACCATGGAGGGGGGAATACAACCAGCCATTTGGAGGACGCCACACAAGTCAGAACCAGAGCTCAGGCTGTTGGTACACAAACAAAGAAAGGCATACTTGTGGTTTCACAAGATTATATCAGGATCTTTTCCTGTTCCATCAGTAACCATCAAAGGAGATGCTGATTCTGTGATGTCACAAAGGTTCTAATGACATCACAGAGATCAAAGACTCTTCCCACTTTTTTGCCATTACCTCCACAGTAGAGTGCACTCTGTTAATGACAATCATGGTCCTGCCAGATATTTTTGACTTCTGCCAACAGAAGCACCAACAAAACTGGAACTACTTTTCACTGCTATGTCGATGATCCCCTCCTGTTTGTGCCTAACAGCAGTGACTCTTGCCATATTTTTGACATTATAACAGGTGGATTCTGTAGTCTGCAATTTTGACCCACATCAAACCGGACACCTCAGGTGAGAACCCTCCCATACTATCCTGAGGGTGCTCATCCCAAATTGTTGTGGAAGACGTCTGCGTAGGTTTTCAGTCATCCTGTTCTAATATGTTGAAGGAATTTGAGGTAGTATCTGAGTGAGGTTCAAGCTCAGGTTTTTTTGACCTACATTTCCAACATTCTCCCTCCTCTTTCAACCACACCATGAAATATTGTGGGGCTGGATGCATCACGCTGACTGGTTGTGTTTCCAAAAGGCCAACCTAAATTGGCTTTTATTTTGAAAAGCTTGTATGGTGCGACTGCTCTTGTTCTTTCTGCAGCTCAAAGCATTAAGGAGTTGAAACGCAGCATAATGATAAACATAAACAGTCTGTATTTTTTGACAATTTTTAGGAACATTTTTGGTTGTAGCAGCCTGGCTACCTCAGTCGGTAGAGCATGCGCCTCTTAATCTCAGCTTTGTGGGTTTGAGCCCCACATTGGGCGATAAGTTGTTTTCAAATGCTTGAGTGCATGCACACAGAAATGTCCCTGGTCCCTGCTTCAATTGTCTTCTTTCAATGTATTTCATTTAGGTATAATCTTTCGGGGGAGAGGCGCACTTGGCACTTATCTGCCTGGTGGTCTGCCATGTCGTGTGAGAATGCCGTAAACTGAAAATGTCACTTTACGGCATTCTCACACGACATGTTGATGTTAGCACAGTTGTACTGTCCTAACAAACAAAAAACATCACATGTATTCAAAAGTAGCCCAATTTTAATCTTGGCTGCCCAACTTCGCCAAATGAATGCCCGCTGCCAAAAGCGGCAAACAGCAAAAAAAGTCACACTCATGGAGCCTAAATCAAAAGAACATCAGATTGAGACAGGAATAAAAAATTGAACCAAAGTGTGAAAATAATGATTATCATCAGCATGAAAAATAAAAAAAACATGAACAAAAAATAAAGTTTGACACAGAGAGGCTGCACCCTCTACCCCAACAAACGACACTTACAGCTCTCAGAACACAGACCTGTCGTTCAGTTCGGGAAATGTTGATGACAAATTCATGAATTTAGCTGATCCCACAAAATGTATTAAAACTGGTTATCCCCTTTGTCCAAATTCCAGATTCTATGAAGACATTGATTCAGTGACTTGTTGATATTTTTTTGTAAACACGGCACCAACAAGTAACACTTGAAATCACCACCACTACCCCAACGGATAGCACTTACTGCTCTCAGAACACAAGTCTGTGCTTCAGTAGACCAACTAAGCCACAGCACCACACTGAAGTGCAAAGATGTACAGAGGATCTGAAAATATCGCAATATTAGTGGCTGACCATCATGACTGCTACCAAAGTTTGTCTCCTGTGAAAAGCAGTCAATCACCAATATCCCTTCTCCTCAGCATAGCATGAGCTACAAAGTTACTGTTGCTTCACTTTACAAGATACTGCCAATAACACAACCAGCCAACCTCACACAGCTCCATATAATGAGGGTTAGCTCCCCTGATGACTGCAAGGCAACAGCTGGGCTTGTCCAGGATTTGAACTCTGAGTATCCGGTTCCAGAACAGCAGACAGTCGTTGGCTCAATCAACATTTAGGATAATTCTAGCTGGAACTGCAGACTAGAACATGAAGAGGTTAATGTGTCTATGTAGCACAATTGGTCAGTGCGTTTGGTTGTTAACCAAAAGGATGGTGGTTCGAGCCCACCCAGGGATGTACTTCATTTTTAAGCTGATTACTGACACTACATGTTGATGTTACAGCAGTTGCACTGCCCCTTTCCTCTACTTTGGTTTCACCAGAACTATTAAATATGGTATAACCTTTAATACATAACTGCCCAAACACGAAGGGACTCAAACCCTCAGTCTTCTGATCTGAACTCAGACATAGGCCAGTTTAATGTCCCATTGTCAGAATCAGTCAGCTCTACCTGGATACAACAGTGGTCAGGGCTGTATGATGTATGTTTATGAAACACTGACAGCTCTCCTCCATCTCACTCTTTTACTTACTCTGGGTTCCAGGCCTCATTGGTGCAGTAGGTAGCGTGTCAGTCTCATAATCTGACCCTGTAACTTTTGTTCACAGGGAGACAATTAGCCGATTAGTTTTCATTGACAAGAAACAAACTGGCAGTGGTGGGATTCAATCCCACTTCCCAATGGCTTTTTTTTGTCATCACATTTGTGTTCAGTCAGTAATTTGGTAGGATGACGACACAGGATAAAGCACTCCAAGCTCAGTGGATATTTGAGAGATCAGAGTGTTGCAGAAGATAAGCACTTCCTGTGCAAAAGGCCACTGAAGGCAGAACCACTAATCAGTCTAACATTCAGACCACATCTTTTTGACAACAAACATGGCTGAGTGGTTAAGGTGATGGACTGCTGGACATTGTGCTCTGCGCATGTGGGTTGGAATCCCTTCCTTATCTGTGTTCAGCTCACCTTAGTCTTTCCAAATATTGTTTCTCTTGTCATGATAACACTGTGAGAGATGTCCATTTGAAGCCTTCACTGTGGGAGAAGTGGATGGTGAACAGAACATCCAGCATAGCTGAAATAGCTCAGTTGGGAGAGCGTTAGAGTGAAGATCTAAAGGTTCCTGGTTCAAGCCTGGGTGTCAGCATCTGAGGTGGTACCAGAGTGATGTTCGAGCTCAGGTTTTTCTGACCTACATTTCCAATATTTTGCCTCCTCTTTCAACCACACCATGAAATATTGTGTGGTTGGATGCGTCACGCTGACTGGTTGTGTGTCCAAAAGGCTGTCAAAGACATATTTCTTCCATTGTCTCCTCCAAACATTTGTACACAGCTAAGAACATAATGTCATATGTGTGTCATTTTTGCAGTGAAGCTGGCAGAAGTATGTGGTCGTGTGGCCGAGTGAGTACAATCTTGAAGTATTTAATTAAATTAAAACTGTTATAAACGGAGTGTTGCGCCAGTGGCCACCATCACTTCAAGTAACCCAAATGGGAAAGATCCTTCTCGACAGCATTGTTGCACTTTGCTACATCTGAAAGGTACTATTTGCAAAGGTACAAATAAAATAATCTAAACTGACTTTTATTATGAAATGATTGTGTGGTGCGACTGCTCTTGTTCTTCTGTAGCTCAAAACATTAAGGAGTTGAAATGTAGAAAAACATATTAAATGATGGGATGAAAGGATATACACATAACAGTTTGTATTTTTTGGCAATGTTTTGGAGGATTTTTTGCAATTCTAGCAGCCCGGCTAGCTCAGTCGGTAGAGCATGAGACTCTTAATCTTGCGGTCATGGGTTTGATCCCCATGTTGGGCAATAAGTAGTTTTTTAGACCCAAAGTTACCCAGCAGAGCACTGCCTCTGCCAGCCTGCCTTCTTCCACCCTGACTGGTCTGCAGCTCAGCTAACTGCAGTGCACTGTGTAGCTGACACTGTCCTATCAAAGCTGGAATTAACTTCTCTGTTTCCTCATCAGAGACTGTCAGCTGGACACACGTCAGGATGGCTCAGTGGTCTTTTGGAGCCCACTGAGAGACGTGCTGTGTTTAATCTACTTTCTCTTATCCAGCATACATCGACCAACCCTGACTGCTAGAGTCAAATATCTTAACATCAGTTTGAACCAACATGAAACTAGCTGAGGTTTAAATAGTGTAACTACAGCTGCTGGTCATCATTTCTCTTTGGCTGTTAACTGAAAGGATGGTGGTTCGTCCCACCCAGGGAAGAAACTTGTTTAATCTACTCACATTCTTGGGCCGTCCCTTAACGTGGTAATCTGTTTGAGCTGGTTAAATTTACTGCCAGTAATGGGACAAATTTTCATTGTTGACCTCACCTGAAGTACCCCTCTTGCCAAATGGTGACTTTTTCGAGCTGAAATAGCTCAGTTGGGAGAGTGTTAGACTGCAGATCTAAAGGTCCCTGGTTTGAGCCCTGGTCTTGGCATCAGAGGTGGACCCTGCTCAGGTTGTTTTGACCTACATTTCAATAGGTCAAAACAACAACTACAATATTCTGCCTCCTCTTTCAACCACACCGTGAAATATTGTGAGGTTGAATGCTGACTGGTTGTGTGTCCAAATGGCTTCAAAAACATTCACTCCTCCAAACCTTTGGACACAGCTCTGAGCTTTCTCACATGTGACACAGGTGTCATTATTTCAGTGAAGATGTATGTGATATGGTGACCAAGGCACTGTGACCAAGGCTCCCGTCTCTTGGCGTGGGTTCAAATCCCACCACTGCCAGGTCAGTGACACAGACTCTCAGTTTATGACACAAATACACAAAATGCTGCAGGTCATCTCTCTCTCTGCCATTATATAATATATATATTATATTATTAATATATAATATACATTATATTATAATATATTATGTTATATTATATATGCATAGAAATACAGCTGAGGGCTTAATTCCCACAGTATTATATGCACTGCACTGTGAAAACCAGTATAGAAACATTTTCCCCTGCAGGTCATTTAATGGTTATCACATTTACCTAACACGTGTAAGGAAGGGTTAGGGTTAGTTCTACTACCATCCCCCAGATCTGGAAGCACAGTATGAAAGAGCATGTCCCTGTTTGTGTCATTAGAAAATCAATGACACTGCAGGCTGCAACATGTGGGTGCTCGGTAATTTGATGGACTGTCATGACTCTTCATGACTCAAAGTTTGTCTCCAGCACCAACCACTAAAATACTGTTCCTCTTGTCCAGATTCTGCAGGTAAAAGCTGATTCAAAGAAAAGAGGGATTGGCATTTCTCATCTTTTTTGTCCAAATTCCAACTAGGACCAGAAGGAAAGAGAAAAACAAAGAATTCATCAGTGTCTCTGATTGGAGTGAATCAATAGATTCTCTAATTGAAGTCATCTAACGTCTAAGAAGACATCAATTACATGACTTGTTGTGTTTGTTAGTTAACATAGCACCAAGAAGTAGCACTATTAAATTCAAAACTCAAGTAAATGTTGACTTTCTCAAAAGTTTCTTCCATTAATTTGTTGAATGAACTCTCTGTCACCAACACTACCCCAACTAATAGCACTTACTGCTCTCAGAACACAAGTCTGTGCTTCAGTTGGGGAAATGTTGAGGACAACTTCATTTATTTAGCTAATCAAAGATTTCTATTTGTGTTGGCAGTCATGGCTCCCACCAAACCTGCTGTTGTCTTTGTCAGTCAGCACTGCCCCAACAAGTAGCACTTACTGAATTCAACAGTCAAGTTAGTGCTCAAGTTAAGGTAACATTTGTGACATTCAAACAAATTCAAATGTTCACAACCCCCACTCCCCAAACATTGATAAAACTTACTGATCTGAAATCACCAACACGACCCCAACTAATAGCACTTACTGCTCTCACAGCGCAAGTTTGTGCTTCAGTTGGGGAAATGGTGATGACAAGTTCATGAATTTAGCTGATCTCACAAAATTACTAAAACTAGATGTCACTAACTAAAACTACTAAAACTGGTTATAACTTTTGTCCAAATTCCATCCAGGACAACCCCAAAGAGAAGCACTTATGCACAAGAATTCATCAGTGTCTCTGATTGGAGTGATCCGAGTTAGATCTGAAGAAAACATGGCGCAAAAACAACAATTAATGTTGTTTTTGTAAATTAACACCGAAGGGGTATAAGAGAGCAGAGAGAATAGAAGTCACATTCAGCTAAAATTTTTTACTGCACATATGATCTCCTCCAAAGAGTCTTTGCAGCCACTTCCTTGTTGTGTCACAGTTCCAATGGACTCCCATTCAGGCTTTTACCCATCTTATATCTTCTACTTTGTTCAGGCGGTTTCAATGGTCTTGGTAATGGTTTGTAATGAAGACCACATTTAGTCCATCAGGAACAATCATCTTAAATTCATGAGGACCATTAGCATGACACAGCACCAACAAACAGCATTTACTGCTTTATGTCCATACGTCCATGTTCCAATTCAGGAAATGTTGATGACAACGTTTTCTGAATTCAATATTCCAACCAAGGCTTGGGGTTAGAGTCTCTAGATAAAGCTATCTGCATTTGTGTTGGGAGTTATGGCTCCCACCAAACCTGCTGTTGTCTTTGTCAGTTAGTGCTGCCCCAACATGTTGCACTTACTGAATTCAACAGTCAAGTCAGTGCTCAGGTTAAGGTAACAATTGTGACTTTCAAACTAATTCATGTTCTCCACTCCCACGCCCCAAAAACTGGTGAAAAACTTGCTGACTTGTGATTGACTTCTGAAATCGCCAACACTACCCCAACTAATAGCACTTACTGCTCTCAGAACACAAGTCTGTGCTTCAGTTGGGGAAATGTTGAGGACAAATTCACTCACTCAGCTGATCTGAAGAAATCTATCAAAGCTGGTTTTAATTCCATCCAGGACAACCGCAAAGAGAAGCACTTGTACAAAAGGAAGTTGTCTGTGTTTTATAATTGATCAGTATTGTATCCTAAGAAGATGTTGTTGTCTTTGTCAGTCAGCACTGCCCCAACAAGTAGCACTTACTGAATTCAACAGCCAAGTCAGTGCTCAAGTTAAGGTAACATTTGTGACTTTCAAATTACTTCCTTAACCCTCACCCCACATATCACTGATAATACCTGCTGTTCTGGTGATTGCAGAAAAGGAATGGCATTCCTCATCTTTTTTGTCCAATTTCCAACCAGGACAACCCCAAAGAGAAGCACTTATGCACAAAGACTTCATCAGTGTCTCCGACTGGAGTGATCTGAGGTAGATCTGAAGAAAACATGGCTCCAATACTTACTGTTGTTTTTGTCAATTAACATTGAAAGTGGAAAAAGAGAGCAAAGAGAATAGAAGGCACATTAACCTCTCATTTTTACCTCACATGATCTCCTCCCAAGAGTCTTCGCAGCCACTTCCTTGTTGTGTCACCGTTCCAATGGACTCCCTTTCAGGCTTTTGCCCATCTTATACCTGAATGAAACCACTCCCACAGCTCCCTGACTGCTTTGTTCGGGCGGTTTCAATGGTCTTGGAAATGGTTTGTTATGAAGAACACATTTAGTCCATCAGGAACAGACAACGATCCTCTTAAATTCATGAGGACCGTTAGCATATGGTGAGAGGACAGCAAACTCTGGTGATTAGTGTTGCTGCAGCTGAGCTGAACAAATCTTTTCAAAATGGCCATCTGTGTTGTTTTTATTCCAACCAAAACTTTTTTTCTACCAATTTGTCGAATAAACTCCCTGTCCTGATTAATGCTTGGACGGAATGAACAACTTTTGAAATCACCAACTCTGCCCCAACTATTTATGTATTTAACTAATCTCATGAAATCAATAAAATAAATGTATCAAAATTTCAACCAGAGCAACCTCAAAGAATTAGTTAGAATTAGAATGCTTTTATTGTCATCATACACAATGTATAACAAACTTTAAAGACAACTCTGTTGTGCAAAACGCAATTATAAAATAGGAAAGATAAAAGATAAATAAAACAATATAACATATTAATATATTTACAAAAGGACCCTGTAAGAATGTATTTACGGTTGAGAGTTAGCATGACTGCAGAGAACGGTTGAAATAAATATATGTCCACTAATAGAAGCATTGATCCACATGTCACCTCCAGTTAAAGTAACATTTGAGACTTCAAAAAATTCTTTAGAAGTCACAAACTTTTCTCCCAAAAAGTAGCTCTTACTGAATCCAACAGTCAAGGTAAAAAGAAAGAAAGGACACATTGACAGAACCACCGTGCTTCATACCAGGACACAGCAGCGTGAATCATGAATCATCATGAATCATGACTTTCAAACTACTTTCTTCACCCCCACCCCCAAAAAACTGATAAAACTTGCTGTCCTTGTGATTGACTTTTGACATGACCAACTCTGCCACAACAAATATCACGTACTGCTCTCAGAACACAGAGCTGTGCTTCACTTTGGTTAATGTTGGGGATGAATTCATGCAGTCGGCTGATTGCATAGAAGAATCTAAATAAATGGCAATCTTCATCTTTTTTTTGTTGACCATCGAACAAGAACAACTCCAAAGAGAAGCACTGATGCAGAAAATAATCATCAGTGTCTCTCACTGAATTCACCAAGTCACATAAAGCCTTTGTTTCAGATTAATCTTTGTGCCACCGTTGCAATGGACTCTCTTGCAGGCTTACTTATTTTATTTTACTCACCCGACTTATCTTAAAATAAAATGATGCACCCTGTCCTCCTTCAGCAGAAAGTTTCTATTCTAACCACATCTCACATCACAAGTCTGTGCTTCAGTTCAGGAAATGTTGATGACAAATTCATGAATTTAGCTGATCTCAAGAAACAAATAAAAAATTTTGTCAAAATTCCAAACAGGACAACCCCAAAGAGAAACACTTGTGCAGAAAGGAATCAATTGTGTCTCTGACTGAGGTAATCCAAGTTAGATTCTGAGTTAGATTCTCAGACATTGATTAGAAGCAAGCGATTAGATACTTTGTTGTTGTCTGTCAGTTAACGCTGTCCCAACAAACAGCATTTACTGCTCTCAGAACACAACTCTGTGCTTTGGTTATGGTGATCTTAAGGACAGATTAATACTTTTAGCTGATCTCGACAAATCCATTCTAAATGTCAATCTTCATAGATTTAGTTGAAATTCCAACAAGGACACCCCCAAAGAAAAGCACTCACTGAGGTTGAGTGCCAATTCTACATACAAATAGGAAATAATAATAATTTAAAAAAAAGTACAACGATGGAGAGGGGGAGAATACAACCAGCCATTTGGAGGATGTAAACTAGCTGTTTCTGTTGCCCTATTGCACTTCCATTAACAGATCCTCTGCATATGCACATACTTCACAGTGGTGCTGTGGCTTAGCTGGTCAAAGCGCCTGTCTTGTAAACAGGAGATCCTGGGTTCAAATCCCAGCAGTGCCTTGCTTCTAATGTTAGATGTTGTAGATATAACAAGCTGGCTGCTGCCTGGAGTGAGGTGCTGTATTCCATCCTGAACAGGAAATGTTTGAAATGTATGAAAGTCTGATCTCAGTATCCTGGCTGCAGAAGTCTTATAACATAACACATATAACCCCCAACCTATCACATCTCCTTCAGGTAGCTTCAACTTTGGTTGAGGAGGTGAAACCAAACAAAGCTCCAGATAGCAGCTACCAGGTCCAATCCACAGCTAATGATCAGCTAAAGACTGAGCAGAGTGCTGTGGACTTCAGTGAAAGGATTTCCCCAACAAGCCTTTTGATCGTAGCTGTAGAATGTCTTAAGTCAAATCAAATCAACTCAGATTTATTTTTATAGCGCCAAATCATAACAAAGTTACATCAAGGCACTTTACATATCGAGCAGGTCAAGACCAAATTCAAGGCAGAAACCTTGGGCAGAACCAGGCTCGGCCATCTGCCTTGGTGTGTGCGTGTGTGTTTTGCTGAATGAAATAGGCTTTTGCCGGCTGACAAGTTTTTATTTTCTTTGTAAAGAAAAGGTCAAGCATCACATGAGCGGTAAAAAGTAAGAAAATACATTAATCACTAATATAGAATATTAATTTCAGCTCACTGGCCCAGGGATGGTGATGCAAAGTGTCAGAATGAAATATCTTTTTAGTAATTCTATGATCAGGCAGCTTCACAGATCTGTTCCAGAGCTGGAGCATTTGTCTCTTATGTCTGATACCCGAGGGCTCCCAACCCAAATCACCATGAAGAGCCAACACTGAGGTCAATTTGTGTACTGCTGTAAGATAACCAATAGCTCTATGATGCTGAGTATTACAAAACACACACACACACACACACACATTATAGAACAGAGTGAAAGTATGAACTCCACATGCTTATGTTTTTGCCACCAATACGTTAGGAGCCGGATCAAAATATGTGAAAATGGCAGGAAATGCTAACACGAGCGACAGCATCCCTGAAGAAGACACCCCAACGGACACAGCCCAAGGCTCAAAAGATGAAGATATAGTTGAGAAGAACGTCCGAGGAATTTGGTAGTGTGGGGATATTTTGGCTATTTGAAGTCCGACAAGAAGCCGGCAGTGTTTCCCCTGGGATTGTAGCTTTAGGAGGGGTATTAGTATTTATTACCTTGTTCATGGTTGAGAAGTCCGTCTCACGGTTTACACTGATGACTGCTGACTATCTATCTATGTTGTATTTATGTAATGTATGTATTTAATTAATTACCCTCACTGGGGGGAGTCTGTTCAGTTGTGTGCGCGTGTCGATGCGGAACTCCATGCGTGATACAGAGCACAGAGAACTGTATGAACATGGAGAAACAGAAATGACACGTAAATAAAATAACATATTACTATGTTTTTTAATAAAAGCACAAGGTGGCTATAGACATGTTCTATCGGAAAATTAACCTTAAATGACATCTGTTGTGATCTGGCACTATATAGAAAATTAAATGATGGTAAATTAATTGACCTTCTAGGGGGGGCAGGGCGCCCCCCTAATGAAATGGTAGGGGAAACACTGAGCCAGGTAGAATGCACTGCAAATTGTGTCGAGCTTTTGACTCGTCAGAATTGAGACTTTTCAATTTTGTATGACCTATTTTATTTTTTTTTATTTTTCAACGTATCTAGTTGTCGATTGGTTTGTGTTGTCCTGTAACTCTTGAAGCTTCTGACTGGTCAGAATAAGTTTAATAAATTAAGATCTAATTTATTATATAGTAATTTTATTTATTAGAAATACACATCTACAATGTCTGTCATACATTTCATGTGTATAACTTCTGACAGAACATAAATAATATTGAAACCAATATTAATGAGGTATCTTCACATCTCACATAGGAGTAAAAATTAATCTTTATACTTGACTGAAATAGTTGTTTGATTTATATTGTGATATATTGACTATCAATATTGACTGATATGAAATATTGTGATAGGAGTTTGTTAAATATTGCCCAGCCCTACCTAAATTGTGCGACTTGTGTTTTGTTTTGGTTCTCCATTAGTTTCCACTTCCAGCACCGTTTTGGAACAATAGTGAGCATAATGTGGGCATTTTTTCTTTCTTAGCCAATAGAATGACATCATCCACATGTAACATGGCTCTGTTGGTTCAGTTTGGGATATTTCAGTCATAATGCCAATTTAGTTTGAATATCAAACAGATTGTAAGAACTAATGCTTTAATTTTACAAAGAATCCTCCCACCTGGTCCATTATTAGAATAATAATTACATTAACCACTGACGCCAAAGCAGTTACATTAATGTACTTTTTCTTTAACATGACATGACCAACACAGTGCAGCAGTGGAAATAAGGTGGCTCCAAACATACCTAATGTAAACATCAACACCTCAGGAAAACATCCATTTTGCTGTGATTGTGTAGCAAAGCTTTAGTCCAATCAGCTGCAGTGGTTTGGTTCCACACTAAGATAAGGATTGGCTCTAAGGGCTGGTCTACTGGGGGAGCAGTTGCCCTGTTGCCCTCCTCTGCCTCTCAGGAAATGCATTTGCGCCATCTGCCTTGTGGATCTCCCACCTATGTTAAATATCAATCCAGGATTCTATAGATTAATGTCAGATCATTCAAATGAAGATCAGACAGAATCTGGAAAATTCTTTTTTTTTTCTTCCTCTTCTTCTTTTTTACACCCCTGTAATCTATTACAGATGATATAGATCAGAATAGATTGTTATACAGGAGTTCAAATGTGGAAGAACCAGAGATAGAGACATTTGGCTGATTCTGCTGTTTGGTTATTTCTGATGTGTTAAAATCACAATGTTGACAGTTTGATTCAGTTCAGGTTCTTTCAGGTGTTTCATTTTCTCATTAAATTTTGTCACTGTTTGTATTTGACTGTTGTGAAGCTGCTTCCTGTTGGTTCAGCTGTCTGACTTTCATTTTCTAAACTTCTACTTTCTAAAGCTTCAGCTCTGAACAGATGATGAAACATTGAACGCTTTCAAGCAGGAACTTTGTCTCCTAAATTCACATCTTTTATTCTTTACCCAGGTTGATGAACTGCAGTTTGTCAAAGATCAGCTGTTCTTCTCTGGTCTCAACTCTGAAGTCCAACCCCTCCCATCTCAGAAAACTGGACCTGGGTGTGAACGACCTGCAGGATTCAGGATTGAAGGATCTGTGTGGTTTTCTGGAGAGTCCTCACTGTAGACTGGAGACTCTGAGGTCAGACTCATGTTTTATTTCTGCTCTCAGATTAATATGATGTTACAGTTGTGGTGACTCTGACCTGCAGACAGGTTTATATTTATGAGGGAAAATCCCTTTCAGGTTTTAACATTTAAACTGTTCAATTGTTGAAAGTAACTTTGGAAAACTTCTTATATTAATATTTGTATGCTAATATGCAGATTTTAGTATGTGGTTCATCTATTTATTTGCGTGTGAATCAAAAGCAGCTGCACTTAGGTTTGTCTAAGAAGATGTTTGGCCTCTTATGTCAGGGGTTTCATCAGTTTAACCCATCAGTCTGACTCGTCTTCAGTAGTCTGACAGACAGCAGAGTTGGACCCAGGTATTTAACCTCTGTAGGAGTTTTCACATAGCTCCTTGTGACAACAGCCCATTAGAGGATTTCCATTGACCATTGTTAGTCCACTACTGTAGATACATTTGTGTCATTTCTGTTGTGGAAATTCTCTGCTGCTTTTGAAGAATGAAATGGAGACTTTTGCCGGCGGACAAGTTTTTATTTTCTTTGTAAAGAAAAAGTCAAGCATTACATGAGCGGTAAAAAATAAGAAAATTCATACATTTTGTGTGTGTTCAGACTTGTTCAGTTATATATTTCAGCCATAATGTCAATTTAGTTTGAATATCAGAGAGATTGTTAGATCCAGCAGGATGACGGTGTGCCAGAAAATACGTACCAGCGGTGGAATTTCATGGGGAACTTTAATTTGGCTGCAAATGAGTCCAACAAATCCACACCCCCCATGTATTTGTTGTAGGCACCAGCAATGTAAGGCCTCTCATCTCAGTTATGGTTTTGATGGCTTTGTCTTCTTCTGCACAGTGTCTGGTCCAGACAAAAAACCACTCTATTGTCATACCATTTGAGGGCACAGATATTTTTGTTCCCTTGTACTGGCACCTCAAAGCTGCTTCTCTGCTTTCTCTTCAAAATGTTGTGCTTAGGATTGTGTATATTATTGCCTCTTATCAAGTCTCAATCTGGAAGGGATGTTGTGTGGATTGACTTAAATTACTGAAGGAAGGAGTGTAACAATGGCTTAAATGTTGGAGGGGTTTATTAATTAATAAGGGATACATCAAAATATGTGCTCATTATATACAAGTGTAGATCAAAGCATAGTCTAATTGAAATAGGGGAGCTTGGATATGTAAATGGAATGACATGATATGACAATGATAATCAGCTGGTGGTTAACTTGGATGAATGAACTGAAGGTTATTTGTCAAACACAAGGATTTTTCTGAGGAAGGAGAGGATTTGAAGCTAATATTTGGGTCAAAATCATTTAATAGCCATGTCTCCCACCACTCAGAACAACTAGCTGGGAGAGCAGATAAACGCCACCTTACTTTGGGTTGGCGATTCACCTGGCCACGAAAAGGACGGGAGATGTCAGATGAGAGCGGCCACGTCAAGGTTTTTCGGGTTAGGGAGGTTTTGCTGATTTGTGGCATGAATTGCAATTTATTGTTTTAGAAAGCATGGTCAGTTGATGCCAGGGTCAGATAAGATACATGTGGAGTGGACACAGAGTTTTTCATCTTATCCTAAAACAATACTTATGTTTACTGAGCCATGTAGCCTAGGCTGGACAGTATGTGATTTTTTTTTTCTTCCATTTTTCTAATTTCTTTTCTGCTTATTCTAAGCAATGAAACAGTGTCACTGGGCTAAGTTTTCCCTCTTCTTGTTGATTTGATCTTAATATTAAGGGGTTGATAAATCACTCATCTATGTTTGACATTCTTACCCATTGACAAGTGTTGAGTAAACTGATACTGTTATGGCAGTGCTGCTACTGGTTCTATTCCAATGGAGACCAGTAAGCAAGACTGAACCTAAATACAAGTGTCTTTTCTCTATATTTTAGAAAAAAAAACACAAGAAACTTGTGACAACAACAAAAAAAAAAAAAAAAAAGGACCAGACTCACCTTCCTAGCAACAAACTTTCACCAGTGAGCGGTGATAGCTATCATGTCTTTGGGGTCATCAGGTGGGAACCTCCTTTCACCGGTGTTTCATCTAATTAGGCCCACAACACCTCCAGAAGGCTACACCATGAACCAGCCATCACCACTCCTCACGCAAAGACAACTATCTCAAACAGCACCACTGTCAACTACTCTAACCTCTCACCAACTGCACCAGTGAAAGCGGGGTGGGGATACAGACCCTGGTTCAGGTATGGGGCATGAAAGTACACAGGGTGCAGGAGGTGGAGGACAAGCTACACTAGCAGATTCAGCAACTAAACTTACCTGAACAGTCCTATGTTCAAACAAAACCAACATGCCAACACAGGCCAACTCCCCTGGGCTAACCGCATGGTGTCAAAGAAACACAAACACACAAGAACTATTTCAAGCAGCACCACTGTCAACTACTCTAACCTCTTACCAATTGCATCAGAGAAAGTGGGGTGGGGATACAGACCCTGGTTCGGGTAGGGGGGAGAAATAGAAGAGGTGGGGATAAAAGTAGGGATGGGATACAGACCCTGGTTCGGGTAGGGGGCATGAAAGTATAGAGGGCGCAGGAGGTGGAGGCAATACAAGCTACACTAGCAGATTCAGCAACTAAACTGACCTCACCTGAACAGTCCTATATTCAAACAAAACCAACACGCCAACACAGGCCAACTCACCTGGACTAACCGCATGGTGGCAAAGAGGCTCAAACAGGCCGCACCCTCCACTTAAATACACTTCCCCTTCCTGGATTTCTTCCTCTGCTTCTCCCTAGAGTCTGTCTACTATAAGAGCTCCCCCTGCTGGGCCCCCAGCTACTATTACTTCTTCTAACCCAAATCCACTGACTGGATCTTACTGCCTCATCTGACATTTCCTTCACTGTTTTCCTCACCCTCTGTCCGCTTCCTCCTAACTCCTAACCCTAACCCTAACCCAACAAAGCAACAGCAGATCTTGCTACAAACCCTCTACATCCTACTTCTACTGGACAAATTCTAACCTTCCATCCTCGCTGCTCAGCATCCTTACCTAAATCTGCATACCTGAGCTTTTTCCTTTCATATGCTTCTTCAACTAAATCCTCCCAAGGCGCAGTCAGCTCTATGAAATATACTCTCTTTCTACTCCTAGACCACAAAATTATATCAGGCCTTAGCTTTGTACAGGCTATTTCCTGGGCAACAACAAGCTTTCCTCCTAAATCTACCTGCATCTCCCAGTCACTGGCATCCTCTAAGCTGCCTTGCTTCCTTATTATCTTATTAACTTTCCCTCCCGTTTTGAACAAACTGTATTGCAACTCTCTTTGTCTTAGACCCTCCTAAAATTGCCTGCCTCCGTATATCTTCAATGCCTGCAGCTAAGCTTTTTAAAACCTGGTTATGTCGCCATGTATATCGGCCTTGTGAGAGACTAACCTTACAACCTGACAAGATGTGTTTTAAAGTTGCAGTACCTGAACACAACGAACATACCGGGTCTCTATTTACCCAGAGTTTTAGGTTCTGGGGAGTTGGCAAAACATCATATGTTGCCCCTAACAAAAATCTAATCCTACTTTCCTCGATACTCCACAGCTCTTTCCAACTAAGCTTTTTCTTCTCTACACCTTCCCAGTTCAACCACTGTCCCTGCTTAGCCTGAGCCACTGCCCTCGCACCTCTTAATATTTCCTCCTGTCTACGAACCTGCTCCACAACTAGCTTCCTCTTCTCTTTGGGACCTGCTCTACTCCACACTGGTTTACCTGGGCCAAGCCCCAAGCCTCCCCGGCCTATCTGTACATTACCCACAATCTCTGTATGCCTAAGAGCTGCTTCTGCTTCGTGCACTGCCATTCTTGGATTCCATTTTCTCCCCTTGGTTGGGTTTGGAACCACCTTACTAACAACCACATCTTTACTCCCAGACAACAGGAACTCTGTCCTAACCTTAGTACATTTAAACTCCTCCACTAGACTAGATACTATTTTATATACGTTCTATTTTATATTTACTGTTAAATAAGACTTTCTGGAAAGTATTGTACTCTGTTAAGTTTGAAAAATTAATAAAAAGACCTTGAACAAAAATTAGTAAACAGTTTCAAACAATGCTATCGATGATGGCATTTCAAATACACATATGTATATCACAATGTCCACGTATTTATTAATGGTCTAAACTAAATGTAACCAATTTAGAACTTAGTTACAGTGAATCAGCAACGATTCAAAAATTTGATTCCTTTTTTTTTTTTTTTTCAATATGTGACCATGTGAAAAGTGCAGAGAACTTTGTAATGTGTAAGGTGCACAGGCACTCTGACCTAAAGTTGTAATATTACAATATGGACATAACAAGCTTTAAATTAAGTCTGATGAATGTTTACCAAAATAACTAAACATCTATATGTTCTAGACATTGTAATAAACACACAAAAATATATTTAAGGAATTGTACTTACTTAAATCTTTACAAATCCAGTTGTTTAGAACAAGGAGATGAACTCAGCAGGAGGTTTGCCAGGAGTGTGACTTCACGGCCAGATGACCGGACCTATAAACACTTCTCCTATCCAAAAGCATTGCAAGGACATTTTATAAAAGCATTTAAAGAGACCCAACAGATCCCCCCATGAGCAAGCACTTGGCGACAGTGGCAAAGAGAAACTTCCTTTAAGAGGCAGAAACCTCAGGCAGAACCAGGCTCAGGGGGGGCAGCCATCTGCCTCAACCGGTTGGGTTGAGAGTGGGAAGGAGAGAGAGAGAAGCTCAGTCCTTCCCCCTGCAGCCTAGGCCTATAGCAGCATAGCTAAAGAATAGAGGACTTTAACTTTTTAGCTATAAGCTCTGTCAAAGTTTTAAGCCTGGTCTTGAAAATTAATAAAGAGTCCGCCCCCCGGACCGATGCTGGAAGTCGGTTCCATAGAAGAGGATCCTGATAACTGAAAGATCAGATCTCCCACCTAGACTCTAGGAACCACAAGTATACCTCCATCAAGGGAGTGGAGTGGCCACGAGGACAATAAGAATCTATGAGTTCTCTGCGATATGATGGATCTCTCTTCCTAGTTCCTGTTAATATTCGTGCAGCAGCGTTCTGAATTAACTGAAGGCCTTTTAGAGATTTGTTTGGACATCCAGATAGTAATGAGTTACAGTAGTCCAGCCTAGAAGTTACAAATGCATGGACTAGTTTTTCTGCATCATCCTGAGAAAGGATGTTTCTGATTTTCCTAATGTTTCTCAGGTGGAAGAAAGCTGCCCGAGTGACTTGTTTTATGTGAGGGACAAAGGAGATAATGTGTTCAAAGCTTATTCCAAGGTTTCTTACAGTGGAGCTGAAACCAGAGTGCCGTCCAGACTGATTAGATGATTAGATAGCGTTTCTCTAAGAGATAATGCGATTGAAAGCCGATCTGCTGCTGCATGAATACTGACAGTCAGATTGGAGCTGGAGGAGGTGATCTGTGCATGTGCTTAAGTTCAAGTCCCGGAAGTCAAACAGCATTCAAAATGCAAACATAGGAGGTCAGACAAAAGAAGCCGACCAACTGGTAATGCATCAAACATGGGAAAGTCTGCAGCTAAACTCATATTTGGACGGATACAGAGACTGTGTTTATGCTCTGAGCCCCTAACTTGCTAGCTCACCGGTCTTCTTTTCATTCCACTTCTATTGTAACTATCCAGTTTGAGTCTGTATTTGACTGTTGTGAAGCTGCTTCCTGTTGGTTCAGCTGTTTGACTTTCATTTTCTAAACTTCTACTTTCTAAACCTTCAGCTCTGAACAGATGATGAAACACTGAACACTTTCAAGCAGGAACTTTGTCTCCTAAAGTCACTTCTATTATTCTTTATTCAGGTTGATGGGCTGCAGTTTGTCAGAGATCAGCTGTTCTTCTCTGGTCTCAGCTCTGAAGACCAACCCCTCCCATCTCAGAGAACTGTACTTGAATCAGAATGACCTGAAGGATTCAGGACTGAAGGATCTGTGTGGTTTTCTGAAGAGTCCTCACTGCAGACTGGAGACTCTGAGGTCAGACTGATGTTTTATTTCTGCTCTCAGATTAATATGATGTTACAGTTGTGGTGACTCTGACCTGCAGACAGGTTTATATTTATGAGGGGAAATCTTCTTCAGGTTTTAGACATTTAACTGTTAAATGGTTGAAAGTAACTTTTAGAAAACTTTTACTTTCATTTTTTTTTTTCATTTGTTTCATTTGTTTTTTCATTCAGTTTATCAATCAATCTTGTATTTCTGAAAGAGGATAATATATATTAATGAATATTTATATTTTAACATTCTGATTTTATTCATTCATTTATCCACTTCATCAAAAAAATCATAAAAATGTCCAACCCACATGGGTCTAGAACACATGTATTTAATTATACAGTGTCTGTTGTAACAACAGTCTCATATATCTATATATAAACATACAAGAATACAAATAAAAAGGAAATCAGGTTTCTCAGAACCATCCAAATCGAACAAATTAACATAAATATAAACCACGTAGCCAACAAAAACACCTCTGAGGTGTTCCTACGCAGAACAACAAAACAAAAAAAGAATCTGACTTTCTACTTCATCCAGTTTGCATAGTGAACAAATCCGGTCTTCCTCTTGAACACAACTGTCCATAATGATCTTTGTCTTTTAGTTCAATTATACTTAACGGAAGGTTCCACACTGTAAGTGTTCTTATTAAGACAGTAGGTTCTTCATTTTGGCTTCCTCCAAACCTCAAGTTACCATTTATGTCTCTGCCTTAGGAACAGTTTGTTTATAATATCTGTAATATCACAAAATCATTTATGAATGAAAATATCAGATACATCACTGAATGAAATATCTTTTTAGTAATTCTATGATCAGGCAGCTTCACAGATCTGTTCCACAGCTGGAGCATTTGTCTCTTATGTCTGATACTCGAGGGCTCCCAACCTAAATCACCATGAAGAGCCAACACTGAGGTCAATTTGTGTACTGCTGTAAGATAACCAATAGATCTATGATGCTGAGTATTACAAAGAGAATATTCACAGAATCCCCAGACAGCAGAAGCATCGTCTGACACACAC
Organism: Echeneis naucrates; assembly: GCF_900963305.1. Lineage (NCBI taxonomy): Eukaryota > Metazoa > Chordata > Actinopteri > Carangiformes > Echeneidae > Echeneis > Echeneis naucrates. Next base: position 759,389 of record NW_021780168.1, read on the forward strand.
ACACACACACACACACACACACACACACACACACACACACACACACACATTATATAATAAAAAAATAGTAATCACCATTCCACCACATTCACACAATGTACAGCAGTCTGGCTGGCCTGTTATACTCTCTACTTATCATACTAAACGGAAGACATGCATCCCCCCAGATCACTTGCATTCTCACCTGTCCCTGAACAAGGCAACAGGCATCCCCCCAAACAGCCCACAATATTCACAACCTGTCTTCTTCAAACACTCAGAAAAATATGTTGTGGCTCCCAACTGCCAAGCTGAGGGCCAAATACGATCTTGCAGTTGTCCTCAATATGGTCTTCCAATCTTCCAAATCAGCTGTTGCATTCTTCCAAAGTTTCAGAAGTTTCAAAAAAGATCTCAGAGTTTTCAGTCTTTTGAGGTTGCAGTTTTATTCAAAGTACAGCAAGTATTTGAACAACAGCATGAGTAGTTTGGACCCTGGGGACAGACCTCGGGTTCAAAGAGCACACTGAGAGCACACTCCAAACACACTGAGGAATGATTCATTGTTCCCTTTGTTGTCTTTGTTTCTTTGATCTTTAACACACAACCTACGCTTTACCCTTGTCTCCAAGCTTTCTGTCCTCATTAATATTCCCACCAATAGGAATTCCCCTTTTCTGACTTTGATGCCATCTCAGCATTTTACTGAGGTGCACAGGGCCTTCTTACTATGTGTTGGCTCCTACATATGGCTGTGTGACTCTCCTACCTTATCTGTAAATCATCTTCTGACACCTGTGACCACTGGTTCACATCTGCTGAGTGTGTGTGTGTGTGTGTGTATGATTTCTTTGTTTCTTCCAGACCTCTTGCACTGCAGACCATTATATTTGCTTTTTTTATATTTAATATAATAATTTGTGCCCTTCACTGTCTTTTGTAATATTATGTGTGTTACATGTGTTCTTTAGTGTTCAGCATAGTGCTGCTCACAGTTCTTTTCCCAAAATTTCCTTCAACAAATAGCCCAGGATCATTTAGAAGTTAAAAAATAAATAGTTTCTAACACTTTTATAGATGATGGCGTTTCAAATACCACAAATCTATATCACAATGTCCACATATTTAATAATGGTCTAAACTAAAGTTCACAGATTTAGTGATTTAACTTAGTTACAGTGAATCAGCAAAGATTTGAAATTTCTATTCCATTTTTTTTCAATATGTGACCATGTGAGAAGTGCAGAGACTTTTGTAATGTGTAAGGTGGGCAGGCACTCTGACCTAAATTTGTAATATTACAACATGGACATAACAAGCTCTAAATCGCATCTGAGGAACGTTTTCCAAAATAACTACATATCTACATGTTCTAGACATTGTAATAAACAAAACAGTATATTCAGAGAATTGTACTTACTTGAATCGTGACAAATCCAGTTATATAAAGTAAGGAGACGAGTTCGACGGGAGGTTTGCCGAGAGTGTGACTTCACGGCCACATGACCGGACCTATTTGTATTTCTTCTACTCAAGAGCATTGCAAGGAGAAATAATAGGACCCATGATCAATGTAAATGTGGTCTTCAGAAAAAAAAGACATTTGCAAAACCTTTGTTAAAATTGTTAAAAGTTAGTAATATGTTGTAATATTGTCATGTGACAACAGTGGGTCGTACAGGGCTACTTACAAAAACAAACACAGAAAAAAAAAACACTAAGGGACTAACATACAAACAGAGCCTGGTCGGGGTTGTCTCTGTGGCAGCTCTCCTTAGCTGTGGGCCTGGAACCCTCTCAGGGTTCTTTGGGCTTTCTTCTCACCTCAGGTCTTGGTGCCTGGCCATGTCTCTGTGTGTTTGTAAGTACGTTTACATGACACCTAAAAATAAAAACCCGAATGACTGTGTTAGTCTGACTAAAACTGGACTTTTAAAGTACAGGTAAAAATGTTAGCTTGACTGAAATCAAACTTAAAATAATCGGACTAACACACCCAGATAATGTGATTGAAAGTCGAGCTACTGCTGCTTGTAAACACAGTATAACAGGAGATGGGGGAGGTGATCTGTGCATGTCATGTCATTGTGCAGTTCATTTTTGGACGGATAGAGTGGCTAACATTTTTTTTTTTTTTTACCTATCCCTTTAATCTATTACAGATGATATAGATCAGAATAGATTCTGCATATTTAAGTCTGTCTACAACTTCAGTAGCTTGTTTGTAGACTGTTTGACTGGTTTTAGAGTGGACTTACCTGCCAGAGCTCAGATTGTTATACAGGAGTTCATATGTGGCAGAATCAGAGATAGAAATAAAGTTTGGCTGATTCTGCTGTTTGGTTATTTCTGATGTGTTCAAATCACAATGTTGACAGTTTGAGTCAGTTCAAGTTCTTTACAGTATTTCATTTCATTTTCTCATTAAATCTTGTCACTGTTGTGCAGCTGGTTCCTGTTGGTCAGCTGTTTGACTTTTGCGTTCTAACTTCTACTTCTACATATGATGAAACAATGAACACTTTCAAGCAGGAACTTTGTCTCCTAAAGTCACATTTTTTATTCTTTACTCAGGTTGATGGACTGCAGGTTGTCAGAGATCAGCTGTTCTTCTCTGGTCTCAGCTCTGAAGTCCAACCCCTCCCATCTCAGAGAACTGGACCTGAGTCTGAACAAGCTGCAGGATTCAGGACTGAAGGATCTGTGTGGTTTTCTGAAGAGTCCTCACTGTAGACTGGAGACTCTGAGGTCAGACTCATGTTTTATTTCTGCTCTCAGATTAATATGATGTTACAGTTGTGGTGACTCTGACCTGCAGACAGGTTTATATTTATTAATTATATTTATTAAACCTCTTCATGTTTTTAACATTTAAACTGTTAAATGGTTGAAAGTAAATTTTAGAAAACTGATTGTTATTCATTTGAAAATGACATTAAAATTCCACATAGTTTATCAATCAATCTTGTATTTTTGAAAGGGCATTATACTGTATATTCATGAATGTTTGTATCTTAATATTAAGATTTTATTCATTCAATTATTTATTTGTTTGTCATCTCATAAAAATGTCCAACCCATGAGTTTATAAGTGGCTGTTGTAACAACATAAACTCTCATATATATGCATATTAACATAAACAAACACATTATTTTCCTTTTCTCAAGTCATATTAGCACATTTTCAACAAAACGGTCAACCAAAAAAAATGTTTTGTTGTTTTTCCCAAACCTTGGAAATAAAATCAGCTACCACACAAGTCCCTTTACTGAAACGTAATTTGCTATGAACGCTTTCAAGCAGGAACTTTGTCTCCTAAAGTCACATCTTTTGTTCTTTACTCAGGTTGATGGGCTGCAGTTTGTCAGAGATCAGCTGTTCTTCTCTGGTCTCAGCTCTGAAGTCCAACCCCTCCCATCTCAGAGAACTGGACCTGAGTGGGAACAAGCTGAAGAATTCAGACCTGAAGGATCTGTTTGATCTTGTGAAGAGTCCAGACTTCAGACTGGAGACTCTGAGGTCAGCAGAGTTGGACTCAGTTCATGTTCCTTTCAGTAATATTGTTTAAATCCAGTATCAGAGCAAAGACTCAGTGTTTCCTGTGAACCTTCAAACTCCTCAGTGAAGTTGTGAGAGGAGAACAGAATTAGACAGAAAGACAGAGAGAAAACAGTCAGCCAATCAGATCAGTCAGAGGACTGTTGTGATCATGTGACCATCAAATGAAGCAGATTCCAGCTGAAGAACTCAGAGATGTTCAGATTCTGGTCCTCGTCCATCAATCTGTCAGATCTGAGCTGAGACTGTTTGTTCTCTGATCAGGTTCATCTGTCACAGCTCTGAGATCAGTCTGACTGAAAGCTGCACATCACTGATCTTCTTTCATCACACTGTCACCATGTGGTCTTTCTGCAGACCAGAATCCTGTCTGTCTGTCTGTCTCTCAGTTTAAATGGACCTTCAGTAAATCATCAGTAAAGTGATGAACCTTCATGACTCAGCTCTTTATCTCCACTGTGTGCTGAGTCAGCAGACTTAAGGTCTGTGAGTTTCCAGCTCAGTGTGTTCACTCCAACACGTTAACATGAGCTGAGAGGAAGCAGCTGCTGCACATCTGGACTGAACAGGACTGAAGTCCCTGCAGGTCTTTATGCTGGATCTGCATCACTGACTGACAGGAAACACTGATGGATCTGCTCTCTTCTTCTCTACACAGGTGGAGGCGGTGAAGAAGAAGATGTGTGCTGATGGAGGATCAGCTGCTTCCTGATGATCCAGATGTTGCAGCAGCAGCTTGTCCAGACTCTGGACCATGTTCCTGGGAGGTGGAGAGGAGAGCTTCACCCAGCAGAGACTGACAGAGGAATCAGAACTGGTCTGAGAACAGAGTCCAGTCCATCATGATCCCAGAGACTCCTCTCCTGATTCATACTGATGTTTGTGTTTACAGGCCGGACATTACATTTCTATGTTATCTTTTGTCAGTAGAGGAGGTTGCTTTTGTTTGAGCACTGTTTTTTTTTTCTAAGTTAGGATATGGAAAAATTGTGAGTGTGCTGTCACTGAATATAAAATATCTTTGGTAGAAGCAAAAAGTGATGAGAATGTATGTTTTGTGTATTGAACCAAGCATTAAAAATAAAGTTGTCATTCTTTATATGTGTCTATGTGCTTTCAATGTAAATAGTTTCATGTTTATAAATGATTTACATTCATTCACAGATTAAACATTTTTCGGATTGCTTTGGATCTTTGGGTTTATGTGCTTTATCATTTATTGTTTGTGTCATTAGCCTCCAAATTTGGTAAATATATAAATAAAGCCATGTAAATAATAAACATTATCTTCTGATCTGAAATACGTTGTATCTGGCCTCGTAAAAAGAGACGATCTCTGAATGTGCTCCTGCTGCTGGCTCTCTCTCAGCTGATCGACAACCAAATGTACCTCATGGAAGTCAAGCGTTGAAATTAGTTCATCCTCTCATCTGAACTGTATCAGGGGAGATGAAAATAAACGAGTCACGTTTGATTTTAATTAAATGAAACGCCACTTATTTGTCTAATAACAGCTGATTTGTGTGTTACTTCATTCCTTGCGTTCATTCGCGAAATGAGTCCTGGGCGTCTTTGTGCGCATGCGCCAATCCATCCGACTCGAACCCGAGAGTAACGTATGCGTTAGCGGCACGTGGGAAAACGATGAAAGACAGGAAATGCCTTTGATCTCCAGTGACGTCACACAGTCTCGATGTGGAGTTATTACACAGTTGTTGATGTTGTTAGGTAAACCACTCCAACCACTCAGAGACAAGAACAGCTTTGATAGAAAACAAAGTTCGAAGAAGATTCCAGGAACAATCTGCAATGGAGCAGAACAGGATCAACATGAGCATGAAGATCACCCACGAGGCTCTTCTGCCCAAAACATTTTGGTCGACTGTCTGTAGGTGAGTGGAGCTTGATGGCTGCAGGAATTTTTGAGACAGAAACAACATCTGTACTGGCTGACCTTTGCACTGAACTGGTTCAGTTTCTCTGTACTGTTACCATCAAAGTCCTCAGACCCCTAAATGAGGACAGTTTCCAGAAGAGAGAACCTGATGCTGAATTCAACACCTCTTTGGGAAATATACAAACAGGTGCAGGAAAAATACTTTACCAGAGCTTTACTTTGGAATTAAACGCCCCACACAGGAAATGTAAGAGTGCTGAGCAGCTAACAGAGCTGATTGATATAGAAGTTTTAGAGAAGGTGAACTCCGTTCTATCTGAGGACATTAAAACGCTGTGTTTGGCCATCAGAGCCTGTTTGCTTGACCAGAGGCTCTGTTTCCAACATCCGAACTCTCCATCATATGGTGTATCATCTCAGCAGATGTCTTCAAAAATGTTTGAAGAAACTCAGCTCCTGCTGCCTGGGATGGTGTTGGAAGCCAGCAAGCATGGATTCTGCCTCAGGGAGGGCCTCTGCGTCTAAATCAGGGATGACTGAAACAGTGGAACCAGAGCACTGTGAGACTCCTCTGAGCCTTAAAGCCAACATATCTGTCCCCTCAGCCAGTAAAGCTGTGACTGACATCGTTGTCAAATGATCCAGCGGGTCAGACGTGGCAGCAAAGGGAGAAGACTCCGCCCTGTCTCACGCCTCTGTGGAGGCTCAGGACGCAGCGTCACTCATTGTGAAAGGAATAATAGCAGATCCCCATTACAATGGCTCAGAATGTGCTGCTGAGGGCAGCCAGAGAAACGTCTCACCCCAGCCTCACTTTAATGTGAGGACATGTCTCCCCAAGGTCCAGCACTTCAGACGACATTCATTACAAAGAGAGATTTTAAGACTCTGTCTTAGCTGAAGTCATCAGGATGGAGGAAGGAAGACTACAGCTTTCTCCTGAGGTTCTGTATGCCATGACGGAGGACACAGTGGAACAGTTCCTGCGGAAGGTTCTCCTCTGGATGCACAGAGAAAATAATTACAGTGACAGTGAAGTGTCTGCTGCTGTCACTGACATCCAGGAAGTGATCACAGACATGCTGCACACGGCAGAGGAAGGTCAAATCAGAGCCAGCAAGAGGACTTCTTCACGTTCAGGTCAGACACCGTCTTCCTTTGAGGCTGCAGCGTCTGGACCGATGAGAAGAAGAAAAGGCTTTTCACACGTTGACAGTCATGGGTTGATACTGCACAAGCTGGCTCAAAGACGATCTGTTGACGAGTGGTCTGACAGCCTTCCTCCATCATCTTTTTACCCCAGTGCAGCATCAGCCACGCCTGTGAAGCCGTCATCAGAGTCCACTGAGAGCTCCTTTCATGTCTCCAATGAGATGAGCAGGAACATCATAATTGCTCTTGTCCTGAGGCTCCTCACTAAACTCCTCAACACAACTGGAGGCTCCCCGCAGGCAGTAGAAATGGACACCATCATCCAGAGTCTGTCAGCCCTCGCGCAGGAAGACGTGAAGATCCGTGGCTCTATTTTCAGGAAGAAGAAGGACACCATGAAAGAGCTGAACCAGACCATTATTAAGGAGCTTTTCAAGGAGTTTGGCTCTGCAGAGAAACTTCTGGAGGCTGCAACAGTCAGCCTGTACAGATGATTCAGTAACAGCTGAGTTTTCTTTAGTCCAACAACTGCTGTCCATTTCTACCACAGGGAGCCACAGGCTTTAGTGTTTGCAGTCCTAACCCCTTGATTGTCAAACAATCATATTCCCATTTTATGCAGATTTTCCATCCACAAAAGGTTTTGTCAGGAGTGGGGTTTGAACCCACACCTCTATTCAGAAATCAGAATTCCCGACTGTACAGGAAGTAGCTTAACTTAAGTCTAGCGTCTTAGACCACTCGGCCATCCTGGCATGTGTCCAGCTGCCGGTCTCTGATGAGGAAAGTTAATGCTAGCTTTGATCAGACAGCATATTGCAGTGGACACTGGTGGGGAATAGAGACATGACAGGTGGGGTGTGACAAACTGGAGATAATGAGAAGTTAGTATTTCAGTCAAGAACCTCAGTTCCTTGAACACTCTTTGGTTTGCATGACTTCTATGACAGACAAGTATAAAGAATCACATAACAGGTGTTATCTCACGTTTCCAGTTTAAAGGCACAACAGCAGCATCCAGCTTCTCTGTCGGAGAGTTGTGAAGTTCTGTCTCCTCAGTATCTACAGATCAGTTCATTTCTCTCCACTTCAGAGGACCGGAAGTTGGCTCGGTCAGCTGATCAGCTGTGTGACCGTGAATCAACAGGAGACATTTCACAGCACAAGATTTTAAATAGTAAATGTTTTGCGTAGTGATCCACACAGAGGAAGGCAGAGAGCATCCTAAAATACTCGGACCGTCCACTTCATACCATCCTAGTGGATCAGTAATGATGTGTTCAAAAAGGAGTGGGAAGAAGTCTAAACTCATCAACTCCCTCCCTTCTTCCTGCACCCATGTTATGTTCTAATATGTTTATGACTCCACCTGAAACATTACTGTCTTACTGTATGATAAATGTGATGTGCAACATGTTGAATGCCATACAAGTCCTGCCGCTCAAGGTTGGTTGGTCTAGGGGTATGATCATTCCTTAGGGTCTGAGAGGTCCTGGGTTGAATTCCCAGATGAGCCCAGTAGTTAGGGGTGCTGATTTATATTTCTGTTGGTGGAACTGTTGATAGATAGTTGAAGCTGTCTTGAAGAATTTCCTAAAATCACATGTGATTCAGATACACAAAGGCTGTCCCACTGTGAGCATTCAGAACAGCTGTGAAGCTTATTGATCATTCAAGACTGTGGCAGTTTCCCCTGCACCACATGTTAGCCAGGTAGCATGCTACAGTTTAGCAGGTGCACACACTAAGCTATATTAAACAACTTAGCAGGTTTCCTGTGCCATTTTGTTTTTCATTAAAGTAAGACATTTTCTTTGTTGTACACCAACACACAACTGCAGTTTTGTTAATTGTTTATTCCTCAAAGGCTACAAAAGCATTGCACGAATGTGTTTTTTCCTCACCACAGCACTTCCTGGGTCTGGGCAGCATCAAAGGACCTGAGCATTGTGTCTGGCTGGCTTTTGAGGTGCCTGGGTAGATTGGGAGCATGCTCAGTCCGACCCACTGAACCAGACCAACTCATTAGGGGTGTAAAAGGTGGTTGTGGATCCATTCCTGTCTTTGTGTGTGTGTGAATGTTGTGATTTTGTATTTACATGTCAGGGTTTAAATGTAAATACATTTTGCAAATGTTTCTGTTGTGGAAAATGACTTTTTCTAGTAAACGGATTAATTGATTGATGCCCTCAGGAGATAGTACAGTCCAGTGGGAGGGGCTTAGCCTTTAAAATCTGGGAGGTTCAAACCCACCACCCTGAGATTAAGAGTCTCATGTTCTACCGACTGAGCTAGTCTTGCTGCTAGAATTGCAAAAAATCCTCCAAAAAAGTTGCCAAAAAATACAGACTAATGTGTATTTCCTTCTTGAAGTCTTTATTTTTATCATTTAATATGTTTTGCTACATTTCAACTCCTTAATCCTTTGAGCTACAGAAGAACAAGAGCAGTTGCACCACATAATCATTTCAAAATAAAAGCCAGTTTAGATTATTTTATTTGTATCTTTAGCTCAGATGTAGCAAAGTGCAACAATGCTGTCAATAAGGATCTTTCCCATTTAGGTTACTTGAAGTGATGGTGGCTACTGCTGCATCACTCCATTTATGACAGTTTTACATTTAAACACTAAGATTGTACTCAGTCAGCCACACAACCACATACTTCTGCGAGCTTCACTGCAAAAATGACATTATGAGAAACCCCAAAGCTGTGTCCAAGAGAATGGGAGAAAGATGTCTTTCACAGCCTTTTGGAGAGACAACCAGTCAGCGTGACGTATCCAGCCTCACAATATTTCATGGTGTGGTTGAAAGAGGAGGCAGAATATTGGAAATGTAAGCCAAAACAAACCAAGTTTTAAACTCACTCAGGTACTACCTCAGATGCCAAAACCTGTCATCGAACCAGGGACCTTCAGATCGTCAGTCTAACGCTCTCCCAACTGAGCTATTCCGCCACGGTCATACTGGATGTTCATTACCAACTTCTCTAAAGTCCCAAATTGAAAGTTTAAACTCCACATCTCTCACAGTGTTATCATGAAATGAGAAAGAGGGGTGACAGAATTTTTGTAGTTTGTACTGTGTTTGGAGGAAGAACAGGTAAAACACCCATCTGTCTGATGACGCCTCTTAGATGAGAGGTCAAACATCTTAAAAAATCTACTTTCACGAATGAGTGGGTTGTTGCTTTTTTTATTTTGGATTTCCTCACTCCACACTCCCCCTCACTGTTGGTAAGCCTCAGCCTTTAGAGTAGTGGGATTAATCATTCAGGTCTCTTTTAAAATACCTTTTAACATTTTGTGTGACCCACATTAAATAAACTTTTGAATTATTTTGTACCACTGAACCACGTCTCCTGCTCTCCCTTGTATTACTTAACTGTGTGCCTCTTTATTATATTTATATTTATTTACAATTTCCCTGGGTGTAATTCGCAGGGTGTCATTGTCGGTTTTCTCATCATATTTCATAAGTTTAAAATCTGGGCCATAACCCTGTAACAGTATGTATATGTCTGACAGGTTAAATACTCATCTTACCGGGAAACTTGATCAGGTAGTTGTATATAGCGATGTATGTCACCTCTGGCCATTCAGCGGGATCATTTCTACAACAGAAGGGACAATGAGAGAGGCCACAGATGGGAGTGTCTTTCTCCAGTACAGCTAGCGTGTTAAAATAATCACCTGACATATTGAAATAATCTTTTAAGACAGAGAAATAAAAAATAAAGTAAAAAGTGCGCCCCCCCCAAAAAAAAAGAATAACACCGTTCATTTCCACGTGAAGTTGGTGCAGTGTGCGCTGCTGTGCCCCTACTATCACATCAACTTGTTGCTGAGAGTCATACAGGTTGTGTGTGTCTGTGTCAGAAGAAAAGGGAAGAGGGGGAGGGGAGCGGGGCAGAGGCTGTGAGCAGGTAGAGAGTCTCACTCTTATAAAAACGTACTTGAGGTCTGCAATGTCACAGGAGCGTCTCTCTGAGCTTGCCATCATCAGCATCAATCATACAATTGTAAAACAGATATCGTATGATGATGTAATTGACGATTTTGCATCAAAGAAGGCGAGAAATGTCAGCTTTTAGATTGCACTTTACACCTGTACTTTCATGTGGTGAACCACTGCCTGAAAAGAAAGACCCAGGTTGAAAAATCTGCTACAGTCTGAATTCAGATTATGTTCATCATTATATTATTAGTATTATTTATTTTATTTTATTTATTTGTAATTTGTTCATTTGCATTTGTATGTTGGGGGAATGGGCTGTTTTGTTCTGAATGTGGGATCTCTGTCTGAATGAAAGTTTCACAATCACTGCCTCAGACTGCATTCAGAAGGAATTGTTGAAGTCATAGAAGCTGAAGAGTTGATGATCAGAGGCTGACAGCTAAAGGAAGCTAGAATGCACACTGCTCTCTGACAGAGTCGGCCTCCCTCCACATTTAGGAGGCTTTTTCACTTCTTACAACAGCTGACAAAGGGCTCATCTGGGATTTGAACCCCGGACCTGTCACACCCTGAGCCAGAATCATCCTGATTGTTCCTGGAATGGTTTGGTTAGTCAGAGTGTGTCTGTGTGTGTTCTTGTCTCTCTGAGTGGTTGGAAATGAAAATGGAGATCGGTAGAAGCAGATGACTCTGAGGATGACTGAATGTTTCACTGACAACATCAACTGTTTACTCACTTCACAGGGAGGCTGTGTGACGTCACTGGAGATCAAAGGCATTTCCTGTCCTTCATCGCTCTCCCACTGTCACCAACACATACATCACACTCTGTCGCGTTCGATTCAGATGGATGAGCGCATGCATACAAAGACGCACACGACTTGACTCGTGAAAGAATGAAACAAAGTGAAATGAAGTGAAACACGACTCATCTGTTATTAGACAAATAAGTGTAAAATTGAATTAAAATAAAATTAAAATAATTATATATTTGACTTCAATGGACAATTTCACCACTCCACATAGACAAGTATAAAGAATCACACAAGTGTCATCTCACAAACCTCACATTAAATTGATGACTGAAACTTGAGTTATGATCAGTGGACTTAATGTCTTTGGATTGTTTGGACCAAGGAATTGATGTAACAGGTGTGATGTTTTCTACAGTTCTTAGAATTGCGGTACATTAAAGTCCCCAAAAGCAGAAGCTGTCATCCATGTTGTCTAACAACGGTCACCCCCTGCGGGACACTCTGACAGCCCTGGGGAACTCCTTCAGTCAGAGGCTGCTCCACCCAAAGTGTGTGAAGGAATGCTACAGCAGGTCCTTCCTGCCTTCAGTGGTTGGACCACATAACAAATATTGAACCCAGTAGTCCGCACACCTCACATCCCCTCGCCTGCAATTCAACTGCTAATTCCTTATAAATATCTGTTGGTTGAATTTTTACTCTATAATTTCATTGATATTGTGCTTCTTGTAAAATGATGTATCGGCATGGATTGGTATGCAGAACTGGTGAAAACACTGACTATCATCCAGTAGCTCGTACTGTAGCCAGGCAGGATCTTTGTTTTCGCTCGGGGGCACTGACTGAGTTCATGAGGTGTAAGTGGGGACTGGATATACTGGTTAGGGGGGTGATGGGTGGACTGACTGAGCTCATGAGGTGGAGTAGATCTGCTCACTCTAATGTGTCCAGCTCAGGACGCATTTGCAGCACAGCACTGGATCAGGGACCAAAGGAAAATACACAGGAAACATTTATACTCTCTGACAAGCAACCGTGGCACAGATGATGGGGAAATGCAGACACGGTGCTTCCACTTGGCTGAGACACTTTGTGGCAGCAAGCAGGTAAACACATCACATTCCAGTTCTTCACCACCTGACCCAGAGAAGTCCAGATTTTTCCAGGCCGACGACCAGAACCAGTGGAGGGAAATACAGGCAAAGAGCAGGCAAAGAACAAGATCAGGTTCAGATGGCAGGTGTGTTTTCTGGGGCAGACAGGTAAACCAGGAGGTCTGATCTGGACCCTGTGGTGTGTATGTGAATGTGTGTCAGTGTTTGTGAGGAGCAGCCTGACAAGTTAGACCAGATTCTAAGTCTGGCTGCTAGACCTGATCCACATCCTACAGGCAGACCTGGACCTGCTTTGAAGTGAATGTTGGTAATGATGTCACTGAGCTGGATTTTCAACTGGTGTGTGTGTGTGTGTGTGTGTGTGTAAATCACAGGTATGTGAGAACTCTCGAGGGATGTAATTTGCTGTGGAGATTGCTCCTTCTGCTCCTTCTCTGCTTCGTCCTCTGGACTTTTGTCGTCAACAGGTGAGACTTACCTGTAATGTGTGTGTGTGTGAGAGTGAATTTCAAATCAAATCAAATGTTATTTTTATTGCACCCCATCATGACAAAGTGTGTTTCTTCAGTAAAAACATGAGGTGAAACTCTTTTCAGTTACTTGATAAAATGTTGAACTTTTTCAGAGACTCAGAGACGGAGAGGCGAGGAGTTCCTCCTGATCTGAACTCTGTGGCTGAGGTCCCCAACACGGCAACCTGCCACCCACAGTCTCACATTGTTTTCCTCAAGACGCACAAAACAGCCAGTAGCACCGTGTTAAACATCCTGTATCGCTATGGAGAGAGCAGGAACTTGACCTTTGCCCTCCCAGTCGGCCAAGCAATGCATTTGTTTTACCCCAAACTCTTTGAATCACGTTTTGTAGAAGGCTTCAGCAGCGGCAGAGTGAAGGAGTTCCACATCATGTGCAACCACATGAGGTTCAGAAAAGCAGAAGTGAGTTTTTTTTTTTTTTTTTTTTTTAATCAGAAATTGGTTAGGTTTTAAGATTCCTGATTAGTTTTTAAATGTCTTAATGGCCTTGGGCCTTCTTATTTATCTGACCGGCTTTTATCAACCCTCGCAGCTCCTGAGGTCTTCTGGCACTGGCCTTTAATGATTCCAAAAGTTAGAACTAAAGCACATGGGGAGGCTGCATTCAGACATTACAGCCCTAAACTATGGAACAGCCTGCCAGAAAACATCAGGACTGCCGAGACTTCATGCTTTTGAGAAGAGGCTTTATAAGACCAACCTTTCTAGTTTGGCTTTGGATTGATTTCTTTTACTCCTTAATTCATTTAGCATAATTTGATTTTAGTCTTTTAGTCTTTAGCTCCAGTGTTTCCTCATGGGAGCCATCCGCACTGAGAGGCATGTCTGGTGTCTGGAAGTCGTCCAGGCATGGAGGACTGGGGTGGTCGTGGAGGCGACCCTGGTCCATCTGAGTTGGGGGGCTCTCTTGGACAGAACCACCAGGGGCCATAGGCTGTGACGCCTCTCTGTGTGCATGGCTCCCTCAGGTGGTCTTTCCTCACCTCGATCCTCAGGGCCCTACCATGTCTCCATACTAACAGCTGATATCTACTGTGTGTACATGTGTGTGTGTGTGTGTGGGGGGGGTGGGGTATCCATGCGTTTGGGATTGGAAGGGTTGGGGGTTATTATTTGTTGCTTTTCTGTTCTGTTTTTTTATTTTTGTGAAACACTGTGTTGCACTTTGGGTTAGGGTTAGGATGAAAAGTGCTATACAAATGAAGATTGATTGACTGATTTAGGTTTAGGGCTCAGGGGTTATAAGGTTAGAGTTACAGGTTAGGGGTTGGGGCTGGTCACTGTGGTTTATGTGTGATTGGTTGTAAAGTGGTTAGCACAGTTGTGTCATAGCAGGAATGTTCTTAGTTTGAACCCTGGGGGTTGTTCCTCCAAACACACAAGTTCACAAGTTTTTTCTGTATCACAATGAAAATGGATGGATGGAATGACGGAGAAAACATCTCTGAGAAAGTTCTCCTCCTTTTATGTTTTATGTTCTAGGTGGCTAAAGTGATGCCTGAAGACACCTTCTACTTCTCCATCATAAGACATCCTGTGACCATAATGGAGTCTGGCTTTAATTACTTCAAGGCAATGCCGGCCTTCTCCAATAGTCGCAGCTTGGAGGACTTCCTGGACAACACCAACCACTACAAAGATTCAGCACCGTGGAGTTTCTTGGCTCACAACAACCTGGCCTTTGACTTTGGCTTTGACCACAATGTCACAGCTGATGCTGAAGACCATGAGGAAAAAGCCAAAAGGGCTGTTGCCGCCATAGAACGGGACTTCCATCTTATTCTTGTTTCTGAATACTTTGATGAGTCCATGATCCTGCTCAAACACGTCCTTTGCTGGTCCCTGGAGGATGTGGTTTCCTTTAAGCTCAACATTCGCAGTAATAGAACTCGTCATCAAATTTCACCAAACACTGCAGAGAAAATCAAGCGCTGGAATGCTCTGGATTGGAGTCTCTACCTGCACTTCAATGCCACCTTCTGGCAGAAAGCAGACAGTGTTGTTGGAAGAGAGCAAATGAAGAGTGAAGTGTCTCAGCTGAGGGAGCTACAGGTCAAGCTAGCAAACACCTGCCTGAAAGGGGGCGGAGCTGTCGACCCATCCCAGGTGAAAGACGCTTCCCTGAAGCCTTTTCAGGCTGGAACAGCTGTTATTCAGGGCTATAACCTGAAACCAGATTTAGACAACCAAACCAGAAAGCAATGTCAAAGACTCATAACTCCAGAACTGCAGTACACGCTGCACCTGAAGTCCCTGCAGTTCCCTGTTCAGCAGACACAGGTCAAAAGGATGGTTCCTCCATAGCATCAACACAGGGAGTGGTCAGAGCTACGGGAGCCTGCTATGGACAAGTCAGTACACACAAAATCACAATTCTCAGGACAGACCAAGTCTGCCATGAGTGTTTCATGGTGTTCTTTCCAAACAGTTGATGATTTAAGACATTCATTTCTTTTTTTAAAGCCTAAACAGCCTTCAGTCATGAGCCACAAGAAAATCAGGAGTAAGGCCATAAATAATTTCTTTATTAGTACTGGAAGGTAAATTTATTATACAGACAAAACCTTTAAATAATTAAAGCATAGAAAAAAGAGAATGTATCTGCTATTATAAATGAACACATTGTTAAATATAATAATAATAATTATTATTAGTATAATTATTATAATAATAATAATTATTATTATACATGTATTTTAGCATCACATCGGCAAATGCATTCATTTAGCTCTATTATAAATTCCAGTATGCTAATTTATTGAGTTTTATCATTTAAGGATGTCTTATTTTTACACACATTAACACTGCCATCATTTCACATCATGCTTTTAAACAATCTTAATCAACAGATGTCTTTAGTGTCTTCTGTCCAAACCTTCTCCATATTTAATCACCTATTTCTGCCCAGATTAAATCATAAAGTATATAAATGCTAAATTTGATCTCCTTTATGGCCACAGTGAAACTCTTCATATGCACTTTGGAAATAATTCCACAATTAATTTCACAAACATTTTGTCAGCTGCTCGGTCCCCCTCGTCTGTGTTGTGTTCAGCTATAGATGTTGGTATCTACAGTTGGGTCCATAAATATTTGGACACTGAATTGTAGGAGTTTGTTCGTTCACATATTCAGAAACACAAACACACATCTGACCCATTGATGGACAATCCATTTAAGCCTGATGTTTGTTTAAATAAAACTACTTCTGTATTTCTGGTGTATTTGCTCCATCATTCCAACAATTATATCATACAGAAAACCTCAGAGTTTCAGTACTCTCATAACTTCTTGTTTCCCTGAAGGAGCCAACCAAAATCTAGAAAGGGGGTTGGAGGGGTGGGTTTTATGACCGATATATTATCAGGGACCCCCAAAAACGAGGGAGTTTTGAGGAGGGATTTTTTTGCCAGTCTGTCTGAAGGCAGTTTGCTGAGATGCTGGGAACCCAGAAGGGTTAAAGGAGCATAGCCCAGTGCAGAGTTTGGCTTTATGAACCAGCCACGTTGGTTCTGGATCACATTAACTCTCTATAATGTTGATAAATGCAGTGTGGAACATCCTGAATTCCATAAATATCACCCTGTAAAAGGCTCGTTGGTCTAGGGGTAGGGCTGTTTGTTCAACAAGCCAAGTTGGAATGATTTATTGAGTCCAGCACTCCAAACCAGTGCTGGACTTAGCCATTTGGGCCATTTGGGGGCTGCAAGCGAACAGTGATTTGTCTTGAGCAGCAGGACCTTCATGACATTCAACATGTTGTCATCACATTTATCAAACAGTAATGTCAGATGTCAGATGATTTGTGATGTCAGACCTTTAAAAGAAATGTCAGATGAAAAGTCAAATGAATCAGATCCAGAATGAAGAGCTCAATTAAGAATAACATTTCTTTTCAAAGTCTGACAAAAAAAGTCAAGACAAATCACTGTTTGCTTGCAGCCCCCAAATGGCCCAAATGGCTAAGTCCAGCACTGGTTTGGAGTGCTGGACTCAATAAATCATTCCAACTTGGCTTGTTGAACAAACAGCCATACCCCTAGACCAACAAGCCTTTTACAGGGTGATATTTATGGAATTCAGACAAACAGGAGGAAATGTTTCTTCCTTGCTTTCCTGACAAAGATCCAACATGACATTAAGAACAAAACAGCTACACACAACGTAATCATTAACATCATTAACACCAGAGGGTGTGTGCAAACTACAGGGCCACCACACACCTGTGTGAAGCTGGCCCCCCACCTCCCGCAAAATTTCAGAGAAATAGTCTGTTTCGTTTGTGCAGTAAAAATTTTTGTTTCTGCTGCTACATCCCCTGCATGGTGTGTTGCTTTGGCTGACCACAGGGCTTCTAATATACTGCGACACGTAAAACACCAATCTGTCTGATGACGCCTCTTGGATGACCGGTCAAACATCTTAAAAAATTTAGCACTAAGTCTGGTTGCCTTAGTTTCAACTTCCTTTGAAATGTTACCTTGGGATGACTGAGAACGTATGCAGTCGTCTTCCACAACAATTTGGGATGAGCACTGTCAGAATAGTATGGGAGGGATCTCACCTGAGGTCTCTGGTTTGATGTGGGTCAAAATGGCAGACTACAGAATCCACCTGTTATAACGTCAATAGATGGCAAGAGTCACAGCTGATAGTCACATACAGGAGGGGCTCATCGGCATAGCAGTGAAAATTTGTCCCAGTTTTGTTGTTACTTCTGTCATCAGAACTCAAAGGTATCTGGCATGAACACGTTTGTCTTTGGAGCTTCATTAACAGTGTGAACTCTATGGTTAAAAAACTGCTTGAATTTGATATGCTGATATGATGGAAGTTCAGTCCATAAAAATGGTTGTATTGGCATTGCTGCAGGCCCTGGTGGTCTAGTGGCTAGGGTTTGGCACGCTCACTGCCACAGCCCGGGTTTGGTTCCCGGTCAGGGAAAGTTGCTTTGTTTAATGAAAATACAGCTGATTGACCCCATAACATAAATATGTTATCATGCACCTGATGTCTCTGTCAGTACCCTCACCGATGCATCTACTGGCACCGGATGTGCAATCAACAGTCAGAGCTAAATTGTTCTTTCCACCTCCAGCATTCTAATTCAGTATGTGAACCTTTGATGGAAGTTCAGTCCATAAAAATGTTTGTGCAGCCTGAGTTTGATTCCAATCCTCCAGCTACAGACCTGTAACCCGTCCTCACCACAGCTGTGCATCTGTTACACCCTGTAATTGTCTCGGGGAAAGGGAATCTTATTGCCATATAGTGATGGGATACACCTTCTCCAGATCAAATCTTGGTGTTCCACATGTCCACTATAATTCCAGGGGATAAGACAAAGCACGTCCCTGGGTGAGCTCAAACCATCATCCTTTCAGTTAGCAGCCAAACACGCTGACCGATTGCCCCACAGAGACATGATGTTACAGCCTGCTGTTCCAACTACACACAGCAACAAGTGAACTAAACACAGCAGGTCTCTGGGTGGACTTCAAAGTCTTTCAGCAAACAGCTGAACACATTGATAATTGTGTCACAGAGACAGGTAAGGGACAAACTCTGTGATAATTCTGTTTAAACTGCTCTAATTTGTTGCCAGGTTGGGCTTCTTTTGATGAAATTGGGTAGGCAAGATGAAAATTGGGCTGCTTTGGAATACATATGGGGTTTTTTGTTTAAATATTGTGAGCAATGTTACAGAACAAACTGTCCCCTGATGGTCAAAGCACATGGTCCAAATAAAGAAATACCTGATTGATATGAGTTCCAGCCAATGATGTTAGTGATCAGAGACAGCTTGACAGCGGTCAGCTCTGACAGCTTAGGATGCGAGAGGTCCCGGGTTCAAATCACGGACGAGCCTGTAGTGTTTTTTCGCCAATATCAGTTGCTGACCATCATGACTCTTACCAAAGATTGTCTCCTGTGAAAAGCGGTCAATCACCAAATTTCTATCTGCTCAGCACAGTAACAACTACTGTTTCTCTTGTCCAGAGACTGCAAGTAAAAGCTGCAATGCAGGAACTCCACTGAGAGTGAAGCACTGCTGGGGTTTGAATGCAGAATGCCCTGCTTACAAGACAGGCACTTTAAGCAGCTAAGCATCAGTGCTTCCAGTTTGTCTCTGAAACCGCAGCTGTGTCGGTCTTGTTGTCCAGTTGGAAATAATCATACAGCTTCAAAAACAGAAGGTTAATCTAAAAACATTTGTTTTCATATTGTTTTGTTTTGCGTCTGTAAACGCAGAGACGCAGAGGACATGGCCTGACTGTGTGTCACATAAATGTCTGAAACCAATCTGTTACAGTTCCAATAGTTGACATAATTCATCTGGGACCTGCACCCACCTGCAGTATTTCAATTTCTAGATCCGCCCTCCTAAATCTGACGGTCCAAGGGATTTTTTTCAGCAGGTGAATTTTGTAAATCTCTTCTACTGGTAGCTGATAACACATAAGGAGGACATTAAATGATACAGCTGCACATTAATTCCACAGAATGACCCTCTGATGTTTACTGAACATCCATCTCACTGTGTCAGTCTGTTCAGGAACGCATACAGATGTTACCTCTGTAGGCTTCTGTAAAGGCAGCAGACACAGTTTCCTTCAAGCTCTTCATCCTAGATGTGTGATGTTTCACTATATTTAAACACAATCTTTGGAATATTTCCAACTTACAGTCACAAGGTCTGTTGTGGCGTGAGGGGGCTCCACCAGGCAGATAAGTGCCAAGTCCGCCTCTCCCCCGAAAGATTGCACCTAAATGAAATAAATTGAAAGACTACAATTGAAGCAGTTTTCCTCTGTAATATTATTGTGATTCCAAAGAACTACATATAAACATTGTGCTAAGTAGCAATGTCCTCCCACACCGTCTCCCTCTGTTTTTCAGTGTTGCATTTATTTCTAAAAACATGTTCAAACTCGCCGTATGAGCGCATTAAGATGATTAATTCTATCGGGGTGAAAATCAATGCTCTCCGCTTCCCCCATAGACTTCAATACACTCTGACTTTATTTTCCAACCAGTGGAGCAGCCCCCTGGTGGTCATTGGATAGACTGCAGGTGGAAGTCTCAGTACTTTTTAACCTGCTCGTACACTTTTATAGAAAGCTTATGGTCCTTAACTTATCAGATACAACAATAATACAAAGTTACAGTGATCAGTCCAGGGACATTTCTGTGTGTCTTTGTGAGAGAGAGTGTGTATGCATCTGTGTCACGTGGGAGATCAATGAAAGACAGGAAATGCCTTTGATCTCCAGTGACGTCACACAGTCTTGTTGTGGAGTTATTAGTTGTTGATGTTGTTCTGTAAAAATCTGAATCACATTCATTCTGCCAGTCTCTGATGAGGAAACAGAAAAGTTGATGCTAGCTTTGATAGCACAGTGTCACCTTGCAGTTAGCTGTGTATGAGGCAGCTGAGCTGCAGACCAGTCAGGGTGGAAGAAGGCAAGCTGGCAGAGGCAGTGTTCTGCTGGGTAATTTTGGATCTAAAAAAAAAAACAAAACTACTTATCACCCAACGTGGGGCTCGAACCCACGACCCTCAGATTAAGAGTGTCATGCTCTTCCGACTGAGCTAGCCAAAAAACACAGACTGTTTATTTTTATCATTTAATATGTTACGCTGCGTTTCAACTCCTTAACGCTTTGAGCTGCAGAAAGAACAAGAGCAGTCGCACCACACAAGCATTTCAAAATAAAAGCCAATTTAGATTATTTTATTTGTATCTTTAGCTCAGATGTAGCAAAGCGCAACAATACTGTCAATAAGGATCCTTCCCATTTGGGTGGCCTTTTGTTTTGATGAACGTCCACTGATCTACATCCTCATTGGACCTTTACCTAACCACTGAGCTACTGCAGCAGGTGAAAAGAACAACTGTCTGAGGAAGCCTCTTCTCAGAGTTGGTATGTGAGCATCTGCCTTGGGGGTTGGTTGGATGTCATTCTTACTCACATCACAGGAATCAAAGTCCAGAGAGCTAACACCATGGAAACATTTTCCATGACCGGGAATCGAACCCTGGCCACAGCGGTGATAGCAGATCCTTGCCACTAGACCACCAGGGAGTGTGTGGACATTAATACAACCATTTTTATGGACTGAACTTCTACCAAAAGCTTGCATATCAAATTAGAGCGGGTTTTTAACAGATGGTTTAGTTTGTGCTGCTATGGCTCTTCAATTACTAAAGCTTATTTTTTTGCGTGATCCAGCCCCCAGAGTTCTCCCAGCCCCCCATCCACTCTGAATGGACGCAAAATGGTATCTTTTGTTTGTGCTGCTTCGTGCTGTAAAATCTTCGTTTGTGCTGCTACGGTTTTATAGCTAGTACACATCAGTGGTAGACATTCATCAAAACAAAAGGCCACTCAAGGCAGAACCACTGCTCAGTCTAAAGACCAGACCGTGTTCAGACCACATCTTCAGATGACAATAAACATGACGAGTTGGCTGAGTGGTTAAGGCAATGGACTGCTACTCCATTGTTCAGCTCACTTTAGTCTGTCCCTGTTGCACTCTGCTGTTCTATGCAGAACCCTATGTAATATGTAATGAAGGAGCTAGGTTGCAGTTTTTTCTCGTCTCCATCTGATGTTCTTTTCATTTAGTCTCCATGCAGACTGTTCATGATTACTTTGTGTTTTGGATGTATGATCTTTGTTGTCCATAAAGAAAGGCTTATCTAATAAGATCAGAATAAAAAGGAACATTTCCTCCAGATTATCACGCCCCACCTGTCATGTCTCTATTCCCCACCAGTGGGGTGAAGCCCACACTTTATGAACGGCGGCCCTATAAGCGTCCAACAGCATCACTGAGTCAGGAGCAGCACAGAGACAACTGTACACATTACTGGAGAAAATGATAAATGGCATTCTGCATGTTTTCCTGTTAATCAGTGCTGCTGAGAAACTCCTGACATTTTCCAGCCAAAGGCACATCTCATGATGAGACAGTAAAGGAACATCCAGTGGGTTAGAATAGCAGAGGATGGTTTCAACCCATCAACCTCTGGATTATGGGCCCTCTGTGCCACTCACCTTATAGCTAGGTGAGCTGCAGTCTCTTCTGGATCTGTGGGTTCAAATCCTCTGTGCTGTGCTGTGACCCAGCTTCTTTGTCTGAGGGCCCTCTTGGGAAAGATCCTTATTGCTGACTTTGTTTTTGCTTTAAGTCACATCTGTCCTCATTCAACTGATTCCTCCATTAACTGTTGGTAGAAACTGTTGGTTTGTTTTTCACATTGACATTTCCTGAATAGCTTTTTATCTCTCATTAATCTCATTAATAGTCTTCTAAAGGACACACCACAGATATGAAAATTTAGAATTGAACCAGGGACTCTCCCAACTGAGCTGTTTCAGCACAGCACACAGTGGAAATGACTTCTCATTGTTGCTTCCATGGCCTGGAAGTGGAACTAAAGGTGTGAGTCTCCAACTCACCACCTTCAGATTATGAGACTGACACTCTGCCTACTGCACCAACGAGGCCTGGAACCCAGAGTAAGTAAAAGAGTGAGATGGAGGAGAGCTGTCAGTGTTTCAGTATAAACATACATCATACAGCCCTGAGCACTGTTGTATCCAGGCAGTGCTGCCTGCTGCTTTTCATGGAGAGCAGCTGAGTTTTACATTCCAGAAAGCACTGAGTTTCTAACATTTGGATGTTGGTAAAGATTTATGTTGCATTGGCCAGGAATTGAACCCAGGCCTCCCAGGCAAGTGAGGAGTCTACCAATGAATCACCAATGACGTCATCAATGCCATCAAATAAAATTTTGGGAAGGATAACAAAAGTAAGACACAAAAGGTGAACTGTGATGGAAGGAATCATGGTGTTAACACAGTCGTGCAACTCTTCAGGGAAATGCACAGAACAGTCTGTCTTTTCTGGACATGTTTGGTGTGTAGCACAACACAACTACACAGCTCAGCGACTTGTTGACTGACAAAAACAACAGCAAGCCATATCTGAGGCTCTAACTCAGGCAGCTACAATTATTCCTTTCTACATAAATGCTTCTCTTTGGGGTTGTCCTGCTCAGAAATTCAGTAAAAATTACGATGATTTGCTATTTTAAATAGATTTCTTCAGATCAGCTGCAGCAACACTAATCACTGCAGTTAACAGTTCTCTCACCATATGCTAATGGTCCTCATGAATTTAAGAGGATCGTTGTCTGTTCCTGATGGACTAAATGTGTTCTTCATTACAAACCATTACCAAGACCATTGAAACCGCCCAAACAAAGTAAACAGGGAGCCGTGGGAGTGGTTTCATTCAGGTACAAGATAAATTCAGGTAAAAGCCTGAAAGGGAGTCCATTGGAACGGTGACACAACTGGAAAGTTGCTGCACAGACTCTTGAGGATAAGATCCTAAGTGAGGTAAAAATTAAAGTTTAATGTGACTTAGCCAATTCAATTGCTCTCTTTTTCCACTTTCAGTGTTAATTGACAAAAACAACAGTAATTCTTGGAGCCATGTTTTCTTCAGATCTAACCCAGATGACTCCAATCAGAGACACTGATGAAGTCTTTGTGCACAAGTGCTTCTCTTTGGGATTCTGCTGGATGGAAATTGGACAAAAAAAATTAGGAATGCAATTCCGTCTTTTCTTGTCACCAGGACAAGTTTTATCAATTTATCGAGAAAGTAGTTTGAAAGTCACAAATGTTACCTTAACTTGAGCACTGACTTGACTGTTGAATTCAGTAAGTGTTACTTGTTGGAGCACTGCTGACTCACAAAGACTTCTTCTTAGAATGGGGCTGTCCTGAATGGAATTTGGACAAAAATTAATACATTTCTTCAGATCAGCTGAATTAGTGCATTTGTCACCAACATTTCTCCAACTGAAGCACAGACTTCTGTTCTGAGAGCATTTTGTGGGGTAGTATTGGTGATTTCAGAAGTCAAACACAAGTCAGCAGGTTTTATCAATGATATGGAGGGTGGAGGGTTAAGAAAGTAGTTAGAAAGTCACAAATGTTACCTTAAAGGGCGTATTGCAGGTTAATGACCACATTGAATCAATGTTTAGAAAAATAACATAGGAAATGTTTTGATAAAGTGTCTCATACTGATAATATCTGTATATTTGCTCCACACAAACAGGACTGACGGTCTTTTGTCCCTCAGCTGAAAAGTGAAGGAGCTAAAATGTCCACAGCAGAAGTCCTGCGGGGTTTTGTCACCGACAGACTCGCCGCCGCCTGCCGGGAGATCTTAGCGGCCGTGGACAGAATGGTAGCCGGATATGAGGAGGAGGCTTCGGGCTTCAGGCAGGAGATCGACCGGCAGAGGAGCCAGCTGGAACTGCTGCAGCCCCGAGTCCTGATCCACAAAACGGGTCGGTTGTTTTTATGAGTGAGAAAGGCTGAGGACTGTATTTGGCAGATGTAGAATGAAGCAGCTGGAGGAATTACTGTGCTCATATTGTAGCTAATAAAGAGGATTCATTATTGAATCGTTTCCTCCAGATGTTCAGCAGCTGATGGTGAAAAAAGAGGTTCCTACTGAGTTCACCTCCAGTCCGGATCCGGAGGATTCAGAGAGTCCAGTCCTTAAACAGGAACAGGAGGAGGACCAGGTACCAGGACTGGAGGAGACCAGGAACCCTGTGAGGCCGTTTCAGGTGAAGAGTGAGGATGAAGAGATGAATGAACCGGCCAGGAGCTGTGATCCACAGAGTCCTCTTCAACCAGATCCAGATCCAGAGGAAGAGGTCTCAGACTCCTCTGATACTGAAATCAGTGAGAATGATTCTAATGAAACCAGAGTGGCCCAGTCAGATGTGAAAATAGATGAAGATGGTGTAAATGGTAGAAAATGTGACAGCAGTGAAAAACCCATCAGCTGCTCTGAGTGTGGGAGAACATTTAAAAAAAAGTTTTATCTGAAGACTCACATGAAGACCCACACAGGGGAGAAACAGTACGGTTGTGATGTTTGTGGGAAAACATTTTTGTGGAAAAGCAAACTTAGTTTTCACATGCAAGTTCACTCAGAAGAGAGACCATTTGGCTGCTCATTTTGTGCCAAAAGATTTAAGCGACAAGATCATCTTAAATCACACATGGGAGTCCACACAGGAGAGAAACCCTTCAGTTGTCATGTTTGTGGGAAAAGATTTAAACTAAAGGGAGCGCTTAAACTACACATGGTAGTCCACACAGAAGAGAGCCCCTTCAGCTGTCATGTTTGTGGGAAAAGATTTAAACTAAAGGGAGCGCTTAAAATACACATGGTAGTCCACACAGAAGAGAGACCCTTCAGCTGTGATGTTTGTGGGAAAAGATTTCCATTAAAGAAAATCCTGAACAAACACATGAAGGGCCACACAGAAGAGAGACCCTTCAGCTGTGATGTTTGTGGAAAAAAATTTAAACTGAAGGGAAACCTAAAAATACACATGGCGGTCCATACAGAAGAGAAACCGTTCAGCTGTGATGTTTGTGGGAAAAGATTTAAACTAAAGAAAAACATTAAACCACACATGGAGGTCCATACAGAAGAGAAACCGTTCAGCTGTGATGTTTGTGGGAAAAGCTTTCAACTAAAGGGGACCCTTAACAAACACATGAACGTCCATACAGAAGAGAAACCCTTCAGCTGTGACGTTTGTGGGAAAAGATTTAAACTAAAGGGGACCCTTAACAAACACATGAACGTCCATACAGAAGAGAAACCCTTCAGCTGTGATGTTTGTGGGAAAAGATTTAAACTAAAGGGGACCCTTAACAAACACATGAACGTCCATACAGAAGTGAAACCCTTCAGCTTAGATGTTTGTGAGAAAAAATTTAAACCAAAGAAAGAAGTTAAGCAACACATGAAGGTCCACACAGAAGTGAAACCCTTCAGCTGTGAAGTTTATGGGAAAAGATTTAAACCAAAGAAAAGCCTTAAATTACACATGAAGGTCCATACAGAAGAGAAACCATTTGGTTGTGACGACTGTGAAGAAAAAGCCCAAAGCGGCTGACTGCAGGATCTTTGCTGGTTGCAAAAGTAAACTGTAACATGTTTGGGACATTTTTTTTTTTTTACTTTTGCTTCGTTGTTTTTTGTCCTCACTCATTTGTGTTTGGGTCAGTGACATATATACCAGGTAAAAATTTAAATAAGAGGCATAAAAAAGATTGACTTTTGCTCTACTAACTCATCTTTATAGAAACATGTTGTTTTTAGATTTTTCATTGGTATCAGAAATTATGTGACAATTTGTTGTATTATCCCTAAAATCCTCACATGGTGTGACATGAAAATAATTGAAACTGAAAATGGATTAAACCTGTAAGTTACTCACTTTATCAAAGTCATTTATCAGAACTAAACTGTGATCCATTATAGTTTTGTGAAAATGAATTAAATTTGAGCATTATTTTCTAAATCATCGCTCAATGTGAGACCTATGCTGTCAGTCTTTCAACATATTTTCTACTTATTGTTGTGTTTTCTATCTATTCCATGAACATTATCAGATTTTATCATTCATAAAAATATGTTAGTATGTTATTCATATGTCGCAGACTCTGGCTGGCAGAAATCAGTTCCACAGGTCACGGGGATGCTCTCATACCAAAGAGAGCTCATAAAAATATCACTTGAAAAGAAAACCCCCAAGCTTTGACCCTTAAAATTGCAAGAGATGCCAGAGTAATTTACGGTTGGCGCAAGAAAATGATAATTTACATAAAACCCCCACAGAGGGACTCTGATTTCAGGTGGTAACAACAACTATCACCTCCCACCAAACAAAGTCTAAAGGCACCTTGCTGCCCTGCGGTGCTCCCAGCAGGAACTCACTTCACTCAGATTATCAAGGAGAACATTTGTCCTCAACTTCAGCTCTCCTGCTCCCTCACACCGGCGGGTGAACAGCAGGCTATATCAAAACAGCTGTTTTTTGTGTAGCGTAAACATACACTAGTGTTGCGAAATAAATAAGCAACCTATGGATACAATAATAATAACAATAATGAAATTCAGCACAATGATCACAAGAAGGATTCTTTTTATTTATTTGACTCTATCTTTTATTTTTGAAAGCCAAGAGAACCCGGTTGGCTTTCAAAACAAAACTGCTGTCTGTGAGCGCGACTCTGACTGGTCAGATCCAGAGACAGTTTACTTTTATTACACTGGTTAATGAGTTATTATAGAGAAAGTCACATGCTTTGCCTGTCAGGGAATCAAACCCCGGTTGGCCAAAAGTAAACTGTAACATGTTTGGGACATTTTTTTTTTTACTTTTGCTTCGTTGTTTTTTGTCCTCACGCATTTGTGTTTGGGTCAGTGACATATATACCAGGAAAAAATTTCATTTTTTTACTCTGGTTAATGAGTTATTATAGAGAAAGTCACATGCTTTGCCTGTCAGGGAATCAAACCCCGGTTGACCAAAAGTAAACTGTAACATGTTTGGGACATTTTTTTTTTTACTTTTGCTTCGTTGTTTTTTGTCCTCACTCATTTGTGTTTGGGTCAGTGACATATATACCAGGAAAAAATTTAAATAAGAGGCATAAAAAAGATTGACTTTTTTTGACGTGACAGGCGGAGATACTGCCCACAAGACTAGAATACATCACGTGGTATATGACTTCACTTCCTCTGTGGAAAAACAACTAGAGAATAAAGTTGTTTCCTCCCAGTTTCTATCCAGAGACCTTCAGTGTGTGAGGTGAACATGACAACCACTACACTACAGAAACTGCTGGATCCCACATGTCCCCTGAGACATATGTGACCATCAAGGAGCTTTTTGTTAAACTGTCATATGAAACCCCATAGACTTCAATACACTGACTTCATTTTCCAACCAGTGGAGCTGCCCCCTGGTGGTCATTAGATAAACTGCAGGTGGAAGTCTCAGTTCTTTTTAACCAGCACATCCACTTTTATAGAAAGTTTATTAAGAAAGTTTCTTAACTTATCAGATACAACAATAATACAAAGTTACAATGATCAGTCCAGGGACACTTCTGTGCATCTTTGTGTGCATGCGCTCATCCATTTGAAGCAAAAGTGAGAGTGTGATCTGCATCAGTGAAACATTCATTCATACACTAGGACATCACGTATATTGTTGGAATTGAAAATCTTTTTTCTGTGTGTGCTCCTGAGAAAGAGGCTCATGTGCTGCTTGAAGTGAATCAGCACAGCTTCTGTCAGGAACATCTGTTCTTGACACCTGACAACATCTGGATTACAGATGACACATCAGACTGATATTATTTGGTGTTCAGAGATTTCAGCAGCTCACATCCAACACAGAGACTCTGAGCAGGCCCACCTGGTCTTAGACCCAGACCCAGACCCAGACCTAAATCCAAACCCAGGAGACAGAGGTTGAGTGAGTCAGTGAGGAAGAAGCTGCTTGTTCTCCTTCAACAGTTTGATCTGAGGAAAAGTCACTTCCTCTTTTCAGGAATCAACTTCTACCATCTGTCCACTAGATGGAGATAACTGAGCATCAACTGAGAACTGAGTTCTTCATCATCTGGAAACAGACAGCATTGTTTTCTTCATCCTTTCAGTTAACAGCCAAAGAGAAATGATGACCAACAGCTGTAGTTACACTATTTAAACCTCAGCTAGTTTCATGTTGGTTCAAACTGATGTTAAGATATTTGACTCTAGCAGTCATGGTCGATGTATGCTGGATAAGAGAAAGTGGATTAAACACAGCACGTCTCTCAGTGGGCTCCAAAAGACCACTGAGCCATCCTGACGTGTGTCCAGCTGACAGTCTCTGATGAGGAAACAGAAAAGTTCATTCCAGCTTTGACAGGACAGTGTCAGCTACACAGTGCACTGCAGTAAGCTGAGCTGCAGACCAGTCAGAGTGGAAGAAGGCAGGCTGGCAGAGGCAGTGCTCTGCTGGGTAACTTTGGGTCTAAAAAACTACTTATTGCCCAACATGGGGATAAAACCCATGACCCTGAGATTAAGAGTCTCATGCTCTACCGACTGAGCTAGCCGGGCTGCTAGAATTGCAAAAAATCCTCCAAAACATTGCCAAAAAATACAAACAGTTATGTGTATATCCTTTCATCCCATCATTTAATATGTTTTTCTACATTTCAACTCCTTAATTCTTTGAGCTACAGAAGAACAAGAGCAGTTGCACCACATAATCATTTCAAAATAAGTCGGTTTAGATTATTTTATTTGTATTTTTAGCTCAGATGTACCAAAGTGCAACAATGCTGTCAATAAGGATCGTTACCATTTAAGTTACTTGAAGTGATGGTGGCTACTGCTGCAACACTCCATTTATAACAGTTTTACATTTAATTAAATACTTCAAGATTGTACTCGCTTGGCCACACGACCACATACTTCTGCCAGCTTCACTGCAAAAATGACACACATATGACATTACGAGAAACCCCAAAGCTGTGTCCAAAGGTTTGGAGGAGAGAATGGAAGAAAGATGTCTTTGAGAGCCTTTTAGACACACAACCAGTCAGCATGACGCATCCAACCTCACAATATTTCATGGTGTGGTTGAAAGAGGAGGGAGACTATAGGAAATGTAGATCAAAAACACCTGAGCTTAAACCTCACGCAGGTACCACGTCAAATGCCAAAACCTGGGATTGAACCAGGGACCTTTAGACCTTCAGTCTAACGCGCTCCCAACTGAGGTATTTCAGCTAGATGGTCCAATTCAAATCCACATCTCTCACGGTGTTATCATGAAATGAGAAAGAGGGGTGACAGAATTTTTGTAGTTTGTACTGTGTTTGGAGGAAGAAAATTTCATGATGCACAGCCGGTCACAGCAGAAAGGATTTGGCAAGAGTCATGACTTAGTGGGATACTTAGGATGAGGTATCTTCAGCATACTATCAAAATTTGTCCCATTAACGGCAGTAATTTTGCACAAAAGCAACACAACACAATCTCAAAGTATCTTGTCGTCATCGCAAATTTGAGGTTTGTGCTGTACTCAGGAGAGGGACTTCTGAATTCAAGATTTTAAAAAGGTCAGTGACAATGACAGAGAAAATGTGTTTCCTAAGTGTGAACAAGACAAGATGCATTCTGAGAGCTTCGATTTCATGTATGTATTTAGTCAGTAATTTGGTTGAGTGACTAAGCAGGTTAATATGGAGCAGTAACACTCTGAGTGATCAGAGTGTTGGAGAGCAAAACTCTTTCCTGTGCTTCATTAAACATGCGGGAGATGCAAAGGGATTGCACCTGAGGCCACATACATGCAAAGCATTCGCTCTACCACTGAGTATGGTTCTACATTAAAACAATACAAAAGGATACTCTTCATCATCCCACCAACTGTAGCATGCACATTATAATTCCTGCATCACTATGATAAATCCAAGGAAACTAGTGCTTGATGCCATCACCAGAAATTAAAATGTGTAATATCTATAAAACTGTAGGAGTGCAAATGAACCATACCATTTGGAGTACATGGGGTGCTGGGTGACTTGTGGATGTCCTAAAAAATAATCTTTAAGAACTGAAAAACCGTAGCAGCACAGACGAAAATTTTTACCACACAAACCAGCACAGACTAGACACAGAGGAGACAGACTATTTAGTTGAAATTTTTTGCGTGGGGTGGGGGGCCAGCTTCACACAGGTGTGTGATGATCCTGTAGTTGGCACACACCCTCTGGTCCCCCTTCTTGAAGGGCTGTTAATGATTCCTTTGTTTGTGTGTAGCTGTTCTGTTGTTAATGTTGGAGCTTTCTTGTTAATAAAGAAGGCTTGAATAAAGATCAGAATGAAAAGGAACATTTTTTTCTATAATTTAAAAACACTCATCAAGGGCTTGTTGGTCTAGGTATGATTCTTGCTTTGGGTGCGAGAGGATTCAAATCCCGGACAAGCCCTTCACGTGATGTGTCCAATGAGCTGCACCCCTGTTCAAGTATCAGAATACAGGGCATCAAGAATTAAGGGAGGAAACTCTGACAAGGCTTTCAAAATCCTAACTGCCTCCAACAAAATGTTAATGTTAAATGTTGCTACTCCTTCCTTGGAAAATGGAAACAACTTGGTTTTGTCCGCTCTACACGTGTGAGGAAATGGTGCAATGGTAGCGTGTCTGACTCCAGATCATCTGTCCTCTGCACTGTTGGTAAACGCTCACATGCTGTGTGTTACAAAAGGAAGTGTTTTCTGATGATCCATTTCAGTATAAAAAATGATATTATCATTTTTATTATTAGTTCTTTTGTATGCAGTGTATAATTATAGTGTTTGAGAAGAACAAGCAACACATCTATTTCCCATTATTTTAGTTTGACCTAAACACATCAACATTTGATTTAATTTGATTTAAGCTTATTTTGAACAACAAAAAAGGACAAAAAAAAAACAACATGATAAATTCATGCAACAGTTAGAGCTCCATACACAACAACAGTCCTGCTTCCTGCCAAAGGCTCCAAAGCCCACCAGGGACCTGTTGTGTTTAGTTCACTTGTTGCTGTATCTCCAACAAAGAGCTAAAGTCTTGTGGAGAATGTGGGCATCGATCTCACTACCTCTCACATGCTAAGCTAGCACTCTACCATTTGAGCTAATTCCCCAGTTTGTGTTTGGGTCAGTGACATATATACCAGAAAAAAGGGTTTTGTCAAAAATTTAAATAAGAGGCATAAAAAAGATTGACTTTTGCTCTACTAACTCATCTTTATAGAAACATGTTGTTTTTAGATTTTTCATTGGTATCAGAAATTATGTGATAATTTGTTTTGCCTAAAATCCTCACATGGTGTGACATGAAAATAATTGAAACTGAAAAATAAACCTGTAAGTTACTCACTTTATCAAAGTCATTTATCAGAACTAAACTGTGATCCATTATAGTTTTGTGAAAATGAATTAAATTTGAGCATTATTTTCTGTCTTTCAACATATTTTCGACTTATTGTGACATACTTTGCTATAAAATTCTAAAAATATTTGTCACTCTGTGATACTGTTTTCTATGTATTCCATGAACGTTATCAGATTTTCTCATTCACAAAGGTATGTTATTTTCACATGCAGCAGACTCTGGCTGGCAGAAATGAGATCCACAGGTCACAGTAAGGTCACAGGGATGCTCTGGTACCAAAGAGAGCTCATAAAACTACCACTTGAACAGAAAACAGGAACCAAAGGAATGTCTAACAACAACAAAGCCCCGAGCTTTGAGCCTTAAAACTGTAAAGATGCCAGAGTAATTTATGGTTGGCTGAAGAAACCTACATCAGACTTACTCCCCCACAGGAAAAGGATAATTTACATAAAACCCCCACAAAGGGACTCTGAATTCAGGTGGTAACAACAGCTATCATCCAGGATCAATAGTTGGTTATCACCTCCCACCAAACAAAGTATAAAGGCACCTTGGCAACCCCCCCCCCCCACACACACACAAACACACACACTTCTTTATTTGACTGTATCTTTTATTTTCGTGCCGATGAGACAGGCAGGGAGTCGGGCTTTCAAAAGGCATTGAGAATCCGGTTGGTTTTCAAAATAAAACTGTTGTCTGAGAGTGCAACGAATCTGACTGGCCAGATCCAGAGAGAGTTAATTTCTATCACTCTGGTTAATGAGCTATTATAAAAGAGTGTTAAAAAATAAAAGAGGAAGATGACCCCCAGAAGGAGGAGTACTTCAGGAAGAGGTTCAGACATGAGGAGCAGGCCAGCAGGATCATCTCCCACATCAAGACCTCACAAAGCCTCCACATCATGTGCCACATCCCAGTCTTCTGCTGGATCACTGCTACAGTTCTGGAGGAGGACTTGAAGACCAGAAAGGGAGGAGAGCTGCCCAAGACCCTGACTGAGATGTACATCCACTTCCTGGTGGTTCAGTCCAAAGTGAAGAAGGTCAAGTACGATGGAGGAGCTGAGTCAGATCCACACTGGAGTCCAGAGACCAGGAAAATAATTAAGTCTCTGGGAAAAGTGGCTTTTGAGCAGCTGCAGAAAGGAAACCTGATCTTCTATGAATCAGACCTGACAGAGTGTGGCATCGATATCAGAGCAGCATCAGTTTACTCAGGAGTGTTCACACAGATCTTCAAAGAGGAGACAGGGCTGTACCAGGACAAGGTCTTCTGCTTCGTCCATCTGAGTGTTCAGGAGTTTCTGGCTGCTCTTCATGTCCATCTGACCTTCATCGACCCTGGAGTCAGTTTGAAGTCAGAAGAACCATACTGGCCATACTGGTTGGGAAACAGATTCTACCAGAGTGCTGTGGATGAGGCCTTACAGAGTCCACATGGACACCTGGACTTGTTCCTCCGGTTCCTTCTGGGTCTTTCACTGCAGACCAACCAAACTCTCCTACGAGGCCTGGTGACACAGACAGGAAGTAGCTCAGAGACCAATCAGAAAACAGTCCAGTACATCAAGACAAAGATCAGTGAGAATGTGTCTCCAGAGAAAAGTATCAACCTGTTTCACTGTCTGAATGAACTGCATGATGGTTCTCTGGTGGAGGAGATCCAACAGTCCCTGAGATCAGGACGTCTCTCCACAGATAAACTGTCTCCTGCTCAATGGTCAGCTCTGGTCTTCATCTTACTGTCATCAGAAAAAGATCTGGACGTGTTTGACCTGAAGAAATACTCTGCTTCAGAGGAGGCTCTTCTGAGGCTGCTGCCAGTGGTCAAAGCCTCCAACAAAGCTCTGTATGTGCAAATCAATCCATCTAGTTTAACTTAATCCTGTTATTTAGTTGACAATGAAAAACACATTTTTGTAATTGCTTTCTCTTGTTTTGCTGATTCCTCTTCAGACTGAGTGGCTGTAACCTCTCAGACAGAAGCTGTGAAGCTCTGTCCTCAGTCCTCAGCTCCCAGTCCTCTAGTCTGAGAGCTCTGGACCTGAGTAACAACAATCTGCAGGATTCAGGAGTGAAGCTGCTCTGTGCTGGTCTAGAGGGTTCAAACTGTAAACTCGAAGGACTCAGGTTTGTGTTCAGTGGGTTTCAGTACCATAGCCGATACATTGTGTGAAACCGCCAAAATTACTTTTTTATACTGGTTACCAATTCACTTCAAGGTGACGCATTGGTGAAATACATGCTGATGCCCAATGCAATGTCTCTCCAACAAAATGCAGAACACTTGAAACATGAGGAAGCAGCTGGGCAAGAATAAACTATTTTTAAAGGTGGATGATTGCGAGTCAGAGGTGTATTTTAGTACGTTCAAAAGTTTAACTTCTATATTTGTGTTCAAAAGTTGAACTTTAATTTTTTATATGTTTATATTTTCTTCTGTTTTGTATTGAGAATTTTCTCAATAAAAAGGCAAAAAAATGTAAATGAAGACGTTGCATGTTTTATGACAGTAATTCCATGGTTTGGTTGATACTTCAGGTGTTACACATTCACAGTTAAATACCAAAATAAAGTACCATTCAGTGTGGGTACCACACACCGGGTCGCAGTACTGGTATCAGTTCAGCTATGAAAGTAGCCAACCCTGATGTTCAACTGATTCATATTGATTATACAATTACCTGCTAATTACTTTAAATAATGACTGTGTGTATGTACACATATCACTGCAGTGTTCATGTCACATTATATGTTTTCTTTCTCTGTTTCCTCTTCAGACTGAGTGACTGTAACCTCTCAGACAGAAGCTGTGAAGCTCTGTCCTCAGTCCTCAGCTCCCAGTCCTCTAGTCTGAGAGATCTGGACCTGAGTAACAACAAGCTGCAGGATTCAGGAGTGAAGCTTCTGTCTGCTGGACTAAAGAGTCCACACTGTGAGCTGAAAACTCTCAGGTCAGATTGCATGTTTGTGTCAAGGCTTTTTATATTTTTTTAGATTTGGGAGATTTTCATCAGTATAAAAAGCTTCATGTTCCATAATGAAGCACTGATTTGATTCACCACCTGGAGAACACAAAATGAAACAAATCAAACACATGTTGCTCAGCCAACAGGTGCATGCTGTGTCATGCTGGCGTCCTCCTGGTGAATCCGCCAGTGGTGACTTCTATGTTCACTGAGGATCATTTACTTTTAGGGAGGTGGACACAACCTTTCTGCTGCTTTTGGCATCTGCAGGGCTTAAAGTATTCCAGCATCGTCCTGGATCTCCAGCAAGTGTCTTTGAAAAAAAATCAACATTAGAAAAAACTAACCTGTTGTTGGAGGACATTGTCACGTTCAAGCAAACAATTGATAGAATGAGAGGAACGCAGCTTTCCCTTTTAGCCAGTCTAACATCACTAGCCAATCAGAAGTAGGGTGGGGGGGGGTCTGGAACAACTTGGTTGAGATCCAGCAGCAGGTGATGCTGCATTCTGAACAACTTGGGGGAAAAGAATTAGCTCTAAGTTGTTAAACTGGGAAATTACTGCTTCCAAAATAAACGTAAATGGCTGCTGCACATATTTTAGCACCCAAAAAACGATGGCAGAATGCCACACTTCTTTTTTTCTCCTCCAAGTTAACCTTGGACGCTATGATATCGGAAATCAGAAATTTGGGATTTGGAATATAGATTTCTTGGTTCTTAGTTTTCGTAAACACAGCATCCAAGCTGGCTTTTTTTTTTTTCATTGAAGTCACTGTTCGAGATGATGGAGAATAAGTTTGTAAAGCCAGGGGAAGATGTCCTAACAACAGACAAAGGACTAAGTGGCGCTGGGTGTGAATAGAAGAGAGGGGCAGAGATGACAAACCTTTTGGTTATTTATTTGCTATTTTGTATTTCGAGTAAGAAACATTTTTTATTGTGTGTGTGTGTTCAGTCTCTCAGGATGTCTGGTCTCAGAGGAAGGCTGTTCTTCTCTGGCCTCAGCTCTCAGCTCCAACCCATCCCATCTGAGAGAACTGGACCTGAGCTACAATCATCCAGGAGACTCAGGAGTGAAGCTTCTGTCTGCTGGACTGGAGGATCCAGACTGGAGACTGGACACTCTCAGGTCTGGACAGCTCTGAGGAACTCTGCTTCATGTTTGATGGTGGATCAAGTTGATCCTGACTCTGTTTCTTCCTCCAGGGTGGACCATGGTGGACCACAGAGACTGAGACCTGGTCTGAGGAAGTGTGAGTGTGCTTTCACTTTGAGTCATGAAAACTCAGCTGCTCATGTTTCACTAGATTTTTACATTTCTGACTGAAGTACAAAGATGAGTTTCATTCAGGATCAACACTTCATGTGTTTATTGATGTGGATCGCCATCAGCCGTCATCTTTGACTCCACAGCAGAAAAAAGCAGAACATTGCTGACATCTTGACTCATTTTCCAGACAGATTTGATATGTTTCCTCAGCTGCTGTGTAGAAATGGTCTGACTGGTCGCTGTTACTGGGAGGTTGAGTGGAGAGGAGAGGTTTATATCTCAGTGAGCTACAGAGGAATCAGAAGGAAAGGACACAGTGCTGACTGTGTATTTGGATGGAATAATCAGTCCTGGACTCTGTTCTGCTCTGATTCTGGTTACTCTGTCTGGCACAACAGCAGAAAAACATCCCTCTCCTCCTCTGACTCTAACAGAGTAGCAGTGTACGTGGACTGTCCTGTCTCTGTCCTTCTACAGAGTCTCCTCTGACTCACTGATCCACCTCCACACCTTCAACACCACATTCACTGAACCTCTCTATCCTGGGTTCAGGATCTGCTCTGGTTCAGTGTCTCTAAGGGAGTTGTATTGAAGGAGACTTGAAACTACAAACTGAGACACTTCACTGTTGGCTTCACTTCTCAGCTCTGGAGTCTCTGTCAGTTCCAGATTGGAAACAGATCTGGACTTTGTTGTCTAAATCTCAGTGTGTTCCTCAAACTCCATCAGCCTGCACACTGATTACATTACGTCATGCTTTGGTTGGTTTTTGTAACCAAAGGTGAGATCTGAACCTCTCTCAGCATTAATCTTTCGAGTGACTTGTTTTCTGTGTCTTTCATTTTCTTCTTCCTGCCTCCTGTTGGACTGTCAGTTTATTTCAGTTCCATTGATCTGTTCAGTAGCATGATGTCCCCGGGACTTCAGGCTGCAGTCTGAATGAGACAAACATGGACCACAGGAACCATTCAGTTCCTCCAAGTGAATCATCAGGAACTCAGAGTTCATCATCACAGCAATCAGCTGCTGTTGAAGCCCATCTGGCTTTTAAAGGGAGCCTGAGATGGCACTTCCCACCCAGAACACTCCCAGGATTCATTCAGAGCCTTAATCCAACCCTTTTGGACCAGGCTGCTCCCACAGTGACTGTTTGCTCCGTCACTGAAACAGGAAAAGTCATTTCCACCTCCTGCTTTGGAGCGTTATAACAGCTCTGCAGCAAGCTGAGCTATCTGATCTGTACAGGTGAGCCATGAAGGCCAGCATGTACTTTGGACTCTGAGCTGTGAAGCATCGGACACAAAGACACATAAAGACAACACATGATGCCCTGAGAGACGATACCTGAGCAGGAGAACTAGTCACTGCATGTACAGCTGCTTCTTATCTGGAGTTTTTTTCTGTCATCTATAATAAAGTAGAAAAGAGACACAGCTCCACAGTAACAGAGGTGTGCTGCTGTAACGCTGAGTGCTGGATTCATGTTCAGTTTATGGTTTTAGAATCAGTGATGCATTCATGTAGAAACATCAGTTTAATGTTCATCAGGTTATATTCTGCTAACCAGACTGAATCAATAAAGTTTTGTTTCAAAACGTCATCGTTTAAATGTTGGTTGTATTTTGCATTTGTTAGCTGAATCCACAGAGTCACTGAAATGATGAAGTAAATCCAGGAAAGGAAAAACATTTGGCTCTGAATCTCAATGTAGATTTGAACAAAGAGCTCCAGCTGAAGAAAACAATGCTGTCTGTTTCCAGATGATGAAGAACTCAGTTCTCAGTTGATGCTCAGTTATCTCCATCTAGTGGACAGATGGTAGAAGTTGATTCCTGAAAAGAGGAAGTGACTTTTCCTCAGATCAAACTGTTGAAGGAGAACGAGCAGCTTCTTCCTCACTGACTCACTCAACCTCTGTCTCCTGGGTTTGGATTTAGGTCTGGGTCTGGGTCTGGGTCTAAGACCAGGTGGGCCTGCTCAGAGTCTCTGTGTTGGATGTGAGCTGCTGAAATCTCTGAACACCATGACACAGATAATATCAGTCTGATGTGTCATCTGTAATCCAGATGTTGTCAGGTGTCAGGAACAGATGTTATATTGTTGGAATAGGAACAGGAACAGATGTTCCTGACAGAAGCTGTGCTGATTCACTTCAACCAGCACATGAGCCTCTTTCTCAGGAGCACACACAGAAAAAAGATTTTCTATTCCAACAATATACGTGATGTCCTCGTGTATGAATGAATGTTTCACTGATGCTGATTTTTACAGAACAACATCAACAACTAATAACTCCCAATGTGACTGTGTGACGCCACTGGAGATCAAAGGCATTTCCTGTCTTTCATTGATTTCCAACGTTACCACCTGAATTCAGAGTCCTTTTGTGGGGTGTTTTATGTAAATTATCCTTTTCCTGTGGGGGAGTAAGTCTGATGTAGGTTTCTTCAGCCAACCATAAAGTACTCTGGCATCTTTACAGTTTTAAGGCTCAAAGCTCGGGGGTTTGTTGGTGTTAAACATTCCTTTGGTTCCTGTTTTCTGTTCAAGTGATATTTTTATGAGCTCTCTTTGGTACCAGAGCATCCCTGTGACCTTACTGTGACCTGTGGATCAAATTTCTGCCAGCCAGAGTCTGCTGCATGTGAAAATAACATACCTTTGTGAATGAGAAAATCTGATAACGTTCATGGAATAGAGAGAAAACAGTATCACAGTCACAAATATTTTTAGAACTTTACAGCAAAGTATGTCACAATAAGTAGAAAATATGTTGAAAGACTGAAGGTCTCACATTGAGCGATGATTTAGAAAATAATGCACAAATTTAATTAATTTTCACAAAACTATAATGGATCACAGTTTAGTTCTGAAAAATGACTTTGATAAAGTGAGTAATTTAAGAAAGGTTTAATCCAATTTCAATTTGTATAGAATTACTTTGTCACACAATATGACGATTTTAGACACTAACAACAAATTGTCACATAAATTCAGATCCAATCAAAAATCTAAAAACAACATATGTTTCTATAAACATGAGAATTTGTACAACAAAAGTCAACCTCTTTTCATGCCTTTTTTTTTTTAACCCAAATTTTCTGGTATATATGTCACTGACCCAAACACAAATGAGTGAGGACTAAAAACAACAAAGCAAAAGTAAAAAAATGTGACCAAACATGTGACCATGTGACAGTTTTTTGGTCAACCAGCAAAGATCCTGCAGTCAGCCGCTTCGGTCTTTTTCTTTACAGTCGTCACAACCAAACGGTTTCTCTTTTGTATGGACCTCCATATGTAATTTAAGGCTTCGCTGTACTTTAAATGTTTTCCCACAAACATCACAGCTGAAGGGTTTCTCTTCTGTATGGACCTTCATGTGTAATTTAAGGATTCCCTTTAGTTTAAATTTTTTCCCACAAATATCACAGCTGAAGGGTCTCTCTTCTCTGTGGACTACCGTATGTATTTTAAGGATTTCCATTAGTTTAAATGTTTTTCCGCAAACATAACAGCTGAAGGGTCTCTTTTCTGTGTGGACTACCATGTGTTTGTTAAGGATTTGCATTAATTTAAATGTTTTCCCACAAACATGACAGCTGAAGGGTTTCTCTTCTGTGTGGACCTTCATGTGTGATTGAAGACAATCTCGTTGCTTAAATCTTTTCCCACAAAATGAGCAGCCAAACGGTCTCTCTCCTGTGTGAACTTGCATGTGCTGTTTCATGTGAGCCTTCAGATCCCACTTTTTTTTAAACGTTTTCCCACACTCAGAGCAGCTGATGGGTTTTTCACTGCTGTCACATTTTCTACCATTTACATCACCTTCATCTATTTTCACATCTGACTGGGCCACTCTGGTTTCATTAGAATCATTCTCACTGATTTCAGTATCAGAGCAGTCTGAGACCTCTTCCTCTGGATCTGGATCTGGTTGAAGAGGAGTCTGTGGATCACAGCTCCTGGCCGGTTCATTCATCTCTTCATCCTCACTCTTCACCTGAAACGGCCTCACAGGGTTCCTGGTCTCCTCCAG
The DNA here is from genome assembly GCF_900963305.1 of Echeneis naucrates. Taxonomy (NCBI): domain Eukaryota; kingdom Metazoa; phylum Chordata; class Actinopteri; order Carangiformes; family Echeneidae; genus Echeneis; species Echeneis naucrates. The sequence continues at coordinate 799,479 of NW_021780168.1, forward strand.
TCCTGGTACCTGGTCCTCCTCCTGTTCCTGTTTAAGGACTGGACTATCTGAATCCTCCGGATCCGGACTGGAGGTGAACTCAGTAGGAACCTCTTTTTTCACCATCAGCTGCTGAACATCTGGAGGAAACGATTCAATAATGAATCCTCTTTATTAGCTACAATATGAACACAGTTATTCCTCCAGCTGCTTCATTCTACATCTGCCAAATACAGTCCTCAGCCTTTCTCACTCATAAAAACAACCGACCCGTTTTGTGGATCAGGACTCGGGGCTGCAGCAGCTCCAGTTGGCTCCTCTGCCGGTCGATCTCCTGCCTGAAGCCCGAAGCCTCCTCCTCATATCCGGCTACGATTCTGTCCACGGCCGCTAAGATCTCCCGGCAGGCGGCGGCGAGTCTGTCGGTGACAAAACCCCGCAGGACTTCTGCTGTGGACATTTTAGCTCCTTCACTTTTCAGCTGAGGGACAAAAGACCGCCAGTCCTGTTTGTGTGGAGCAGCTGCGGCCGTTTCCGGTTTGGCTGCGTCATCAATGTGGCCCGAGTGGAAACAAAGAGCTGTGAGAAAACTTCCTCCTGCTTCGTGCTTTTACCGATCAATCCACAAATGAATAAGAATAGATAATAAAATAATAAGATCAGCCAGAACATAATGACACTGACAGCTAGACTCAAACATATACACCATCTGACTAAAGGCTGTTATTATTATTATTATTTAAATGTGACCAGTCGGAGCCGTTTCCCGTCACACTCTGTATCACACACATGGTTTTCAGAACTGGGGTCCGTTTCACAAAGCAGGTTCAACAAACTCTGAGTCTGACCATGAACTCTGAGTTTTCTGTCCCACACAGCAGATTAGAGTTAGTTTGATCAACTAGGAGTAGTTTCACCCGGAGTTAAGCGAGTGCACCACAACTAAAAAGACAGTATCAATGGCGCCCCGATTCGACGAGTCACCATGGCAACGGGGAAATGGAGAGCCGCGACTTTCACCCCCATAGAATTGGACATCTTAATGCGCTCATACGGCGAGTTTGGACATGTTTTTAGAAGTAAATGCAACACTGGAAAAGAGAGGGAGACGGTGTGGGGGGACATTACTGCTCGGCATAATATTTAAATGTAGTGCTTTGCAATCACAATAATATTACAGAGGAAACGTGCTTGAATGGTATCCTATTAATTTATTTCATTTAGGTACAATCCTTCGTGGTAGAGGCGCCCTTGGCAGCAGCTTAAGATGAAATATAAAAACATTGTTAAAACAGGATAATCTCATGGGGTACCTAATTTTGAAGATGTTTCTATCTGCCTTGTGGAGCCCCCTCATACCACAAAAGACCTTGTGACTGTAAGTAGGAAATACTCAAAAGATTGTGTTTAAATGTACAGAAACATCACTCATCGAGGATGAAGAGCTTGAAGGAAACTGTGTCTGCTGTTGACCCCCCTGGGAATACTACAGGTGGGTGCAGGTCCCAGGTGAATTATTGGATCTTTAATGGACAGGATTCATACATTTATGTGACACACAGTCAGGTCACTTCCTCTGTGTCTTCGGTTTTACAGAAGCAAAACAAAACAAAACAAAAAGAAATTTAGATTAACGTTCTGTCTTTGAAGCTGTATGATTATTTCCAACTGGACAAGAGGACACATTATATGAATCATTACATTTGATCAGTGAGAAACCATGATTAGTGTTTTTATTTCTAATTCTTCCCAATTGAACAAAGCAGTAAATAAAGACCAAGTCTGTACAGATATATTCATATGAAATGAGAATAAATGGTCAAATTACTTCCTGTGTGGAGAAACTGTCAGAGTTTGGATGAAAGATACAGTGTTTGTTCTGAGATGATCATTAATAATCAATCAATGAATGATCAATAATCTTCTCAGCTGTTCTGAATGGTGACAGTGGGGCAGCCTTTGTGTTTACATCTGAATCACATGTGATTTTGGAAATTCTTCAAAGCAGCTTCAAAGGAGGAGTTTCATTCTGTGAGTATTGTGACATCATCAGGTGACATCATCAGGTGACATCATCAGGTGATGTATCAAAGGCAGCAGCTCTTCAGACTCACACATCACTTCAAACCTTTGAGGAAGTGACACACAACTGTGAGGAGCACAAGAGTTCACCGACACAGACGTGGTTTCAGAAACAGACTGCAGAGAAACTGGCAGTACTGATGCTGAACTGCTTAAAAGTGTCTGTCTTGTAAACAGGACATCCCGCATTCACCCAGCAGAGCTTCACTCTCAGTGGACTTCCTGCTCTTCACTTAAACAAACTGATGAAAACCATCACTTCCTGTATGACAGTTGTCCTTAGCAGAAGGATTTTTTTTTTTATTGACCACTTTTCACAGATCAAATCAAATCAAATCAGATTTATTTGTATAGCGCCAAATGATAACAAAGTTACATCAAAGCACTTTACAGATAGAGCAGGTCTAGACCGAACTCTTTATAGATTAACAGGAGATAAACTTTGGTAAGAGTCATGAGATTGCCAAGCACCCACATGTTCCAGCCTATACTTGTCATTGTTGAGCTAATGGCTGCTATCCTGCTAACTATTAATGCATTAATAAATCAGCTCCCCTGATGACTGTGAGGTGACAGACGGGGTTCTGATTTTCCTAAAGTTTTGCAGGTAATAGAAAGCTGCCCTCCTGACTTGTTTTATGTGAGGGACAAAAGACATGTCCTGGTCAAAAGTTATAGTTAATGGTATCATCAATAATGTGATGTGGATCCATCTGCTTGAGGGGGTGGGGCACACACCTGAACACATCACAGACATGAAAGTTTGAGGATTCATTTTTGTGTGTGTGTCTTCAGAGAGGAGGTTCAGGAGTACATTAGACTGTGGTATTGATGGAATAAATCAATGCAAACATACAAAATTTGGATCAGATGTCTGCACACTGTGTGTGTTATTGAAATGATGCCTACTGGTATCAGATATTATAGTAAAGCTAACTACAGAACCACAGTGGCACCACCTGTGTTTTTTTTCCCCCCAGGCGGAAAATGGAGGCGTATTAGAGGGCAGCTTTTATTTGCTCATACTAAATTAACTACACTAAAGACTAAACTAAACAAAGGATAATTAAGTTTGATACATTTTATGTTTTTGATGTTTACATAGAAATTAGTGCATTAGAATAGAATCTAATAACCTAATCATGTGTTAAATATGCAGCATGAAACTTTTATCTTTAAGCAGAGTAGTGACTACTAGTCAGATGAATGTCATGAAGTAAAATGTCCAGCTTTCCCTTTGTCATATTGACAAGTAAAGGAGTGTGTGTTCTGTATGTTACTTTATTAAATATTGTATTTAACTTTATGGTAGAGGGTTAGGCATTTTTTTTTTTTTTTACATTTTTGATTGGACGTGCGGCCTGAGAGTCATATGTGTGAGTCTCATGGTCAACAGCTGTCAGTCATTCATGTTTGCACACTCCTGTTTCTGTTCCTGTCAGAGTATTTAAGAGCTGATCTCTCACCTGAAGCCACCACAGGATGAAAGCAGGAAGGAAGACGAGAAGAGAGTCTTGCTACAGGTTTGCTATAGACTCATCTGTCATCTGTTACCTTATTTAAAGAACTGATTACCAGAAGAAGTTGGCTGCTTCCTGCACAAAAATGGACAACATGAACAGGTCTTTTTTCTCTCTCTCTCTTCTGCAGCATCCACCATGAAGCCTTTGTCTTTATTCATATGTGCCATGATGGTTCTGACTGGAGCTAATGGTAAGTATTTACCCAGAATATTTTTGGGTGTCATTTTTTATATCCTCACTTTATAGTTTTTTCATCTGATAAAAGCCTGAAATTTGGTGCTTTTAACGTCTTCACCACATTTCTGACTTCTTTACAGATGTAATCTTTGCTTACAAAAATATGAAAATATCTGTATGAAGGAACACGTTGTCCTACTTTAGCAGCAGATGGACAGTGTTTCTTCAACTGTACCAATAATCGCAGTCTTGTATAGAGTACCCAGCAGCATAAAATTACAGTTAGCTTACTGGAAAACAATTAGAGTAAAGTGAATGTCACCTATTAGAACACAAGAGTGAAAGTCTAAAAGTAGTTATTTGCTGTAATCGAAGATCAAAAGTTATTTGATATTAAATGGACTTTAAAAGTGTTAAAAGTAAAAGTATGAAGTATTTTTTAACAAGTTAATGCTGCCAGTAAAGAAAGGATCCTTTCAAAAAATTTTCACATTTCACATACTTTCAACGAACCAACAATTATCAAATTGGTAATTATCAATTACCAAATGAAACAAACCACCACCCCAGTTTGGTTCAGTTCCAGCCAAAAACACAAGACCTTGGTCCCTGGAGGACTGAGTATAGGGATTACACAGTGCAGCACTACTGAGTGGGAGTCAGTTAGTCTGCTGCACACACACATACACACATTCAGTCATTCAGGGTATACACAGATATCCTGATGTTGACAATGACACAAAAAGAGCTCTGTGTGTGTGAGTGTGTGTTACCAAAAAACTAGTCCACGTTCTTAAAATTCTGTTTTGTTAAATCTTCCAGCTCACCCACATCATGAGGCCAAAGTGGACTGGGAGGAATATAAGGAACACTTGCGTAAGAAATCCAATGACAAAAAGAGCTCTGTGTGTGCGTGTGTGTGTGTGTGTGTGTGTGTGTGTGTGTGTGTGTGTGTGTGTGGGTGTGTGTGTTACCAAAAAACTAGTCCACGTTGTTAAAATCTTCCTGTTATAACTGCTTTGTTAAATATTGCAGCTCATCATGAGACCAAAGAGGACTGAGACATATATGAGGACATAAAGAGGCTGACCGAGTCCTGTTTTGGATCCTTCTGAGAAACATGACAGGATGTTTGTGTGGTCTCATCTATCTCCAGCAGGATTGTTTTGATGGATCTCTGAGCTGAGGTGATGATGTCACCATCAGTCTCATATCTAATCTGAATTCTCCGACTGTGTTTCCTCTCTCTTGCTGCTTCTGAGGAGCTGGGTTTTCTCTGGGTTTGGGGCCTTTAATAAAACATTCAGCGAGGTCTTTTTCTGCTCTGTTTTGTTCCTTTTTGTCAAATGCATTAAAAGATAAATAAAAAAATAATCTTACACAGTGAAAAATCTTCTGGTTTGTCACTTTGTTTTCTGATTATAAGGTGGGGGGGGGGGGGGGGGGGGGTCATTTCCCTTAATCCAACAGTGGGCCCTTTCAGATAACAAAAAAGCAAGAAAAGAAAACTTCTATGAGAGTCGGTATTTAATCCTGCTGTTGTGTTTCGGCTAACATCCATAGTGTCCCTGGTCACTTTTGACCAGAATCATTTCATTCCATTATAAATGTATAATAATACATATATTATCAGCTGATGTTGTATTAGATCTTTGTATCGACTTCATCTCATGTAGCTGAAGCTTAATGATGATGGAATTGTAAAGTGAACGCTACATTTGGTTGGATGATGAAGTGTTTCCTTTTGTATTATAGGTCTCTTCATGTGTCTACACATAAGTGAATGATGAAGGTAGCAATAAACATGATGAGGTGGCCCAGTGGCTAAGGCAAAGGACTGCTACTCTATTGTGCTCTGCAAGTTTGGCTTCAAATCCCATCCTTGTCAGTGTTCAGTTGGGTTTAGTCTCAGGCTCTGAATCTTGTCTTGGACACATTGTTCACACTTCGGAAACACATCTTCTGCCATGCTGATTATACCCTTCCTGTCACTGCCCTTTTTGAAATCTTGAATTAGGAAGATTGTGTTGTGTTGCCTTTGTGCAGAATTATCGCCAGTAATAGGACTAATGCTCATTGTCTGCTGAATATACCTCAACTAAAGTATCCCACTAAGTCATGACTCCTGCCAAATCCTTTTTGCTGTGACTGGCTCTGCATCATGAAATTTTCTTCCTCCAAACACAGTAAAAACTACAAATATTCTGTCACCCCGCTTGTCGTGATCACACTGTTCGAAATGTTGATTTGAATCCTTCACTGTTGGACTTTGGAGAAGTGGGTGATGAACATCCAGCATGAATTTGCACAACCATCCAGTGGTAGTGTGGCCGAGTGGCCCAAGGCGCTGGAGTAAGGCTCCGGTCTCTTCGGAGCTGTGGGTTCAAATCTCACCACTGCCAGTTCTGCAACACAGTTTGGCAACCTGTGTTTTATGACGGAACTCTTCAGAGAAATACACATAACACTGCAGGTCCCTTTACTAATTTAAATATATGCATAAAAATGCCAACAGTTTAGAAATACAGCCAAGGATTCATTTCCCATATTTTATGTTTACTATACCCTGGTGCGCTGTGAAAAACAGGAAAGACATTTTTTTCCAGCACGTGTAAAGAAAGGGTTAAGTTTTCAACTACCAAGTTGAACAGCCCAGTTCTCACTGTTATGCAGATGATACTCAAACCTAGTCAATAGATGAAGGTAAAGTAAATGTTAGAAGATATGACAGCAATGAAAAACCCATCAGCTGTCCCGAGTGTGGGAAAATCTGAAGACTCACATGAAGACCCACGCAGGGGAGAAACAGCACATGCAAGTTCACTCAGATGAGAGACTGTTTAGCAGCTCATTTTGTAGCAAAAGATTTAAGTGACATGATTGTCTTAAATCACACATGAATGTCCACAGAGAAGAGAAACCCTTCAGGTGTGATGTTTGTGGGAAAAGATTTAAACTAAAGGAAATCCTTAACAAACATATGAAGATCCACATCAAAGAGAGACCCTTCAGCTATGATGTCTGTGGGAAAAATTTTTAAACTAAAAAATAAACTTAAATCACACATGGTAGTCCAAACAGAAGAGAGGCCCTTCAGCTGTGATGTTTGTAGGAAAAGATTTAAACTAAAGCAATGCCTTAAATTACACATGAAGGTCCATACAGAAGAGAAACCGTTTGGTTGTGACGACTGGAAAGAAAAAGACCAAAGCGGCTGACTGTGGGATCTTTGCTGGTTGACCAACAGTAAACTGTAACATATTTGGTCTTTTTTTTTTTTTTTACTTTGTTGTGTTTTTGTCCTCACTTATTTGTGTTTGGGTCAGTGAAACATATACCAGAAAATAGGTTTTTGTAAAAAAAAATTCAAATTGGAGGCATAGAAAAGGTTGACTTTTGTTCTACTAACTCTCATCTTTATAGAAAACACATGTTGTTTGTAGATTTGTCGTTGGAATAACAATTTATGTGACAATTTGTTTTATTATGCCTAAAATCGTCATATGGCATGACGTGAAAATAACTACATAAACTGAAATTGAAATAAACCTTTCTTAAGTTACTGACTTTATCAAAGTCATTTATCAGAACTAAACTCTGATCCATTATAGTTTTATGAAAATAAATTCAGTTTGTGTATTATTTTCTAAATCATCGCTCAATGTGAGACCTATGTCGTCGGTCTTTCAACATATTTTCTACTTATTGTGACATACCTGACTATGAAATTATAGAAATATTTGAGAAGATCAGGCAAGATAATCTGGTTGGTTCACAAAATGAAACTGCTGTCTGCAAGTGTAATGCCTCTGACCGGTCAAATCCAGAGAGAGTAAACTTTGTCCACTATACTAACGAGGAGCGGGAAAGAGAAACATCACGAGGCCAGATACAACGTATTTCAGATCAGACGATAATGTTTATTATTTACATGGCTTGATTTATACCTTTACCAAACGTGGAGCCTTATGACAAAAAATAAATGGTAAAGTAGAGAAACCCAAAGATCCAACTCAGTTCCTGTTCCTGTAAAAATGTTTGATCTCTAATTGAATGTAAATTATTTATAAACGTTGAACTAGTTACGTTTAAACCACAGAGACAAGTATAAAGAATTACACAACAGGATCTAAATGAATCCCGCAGTTTTAGCTCGTCTTTGGTAAAGGTTGGCATTAAGTAAAACCTAGTGGCTCAGCTTTGAGGTTTTTCTTGTTTCGTCTCTTTCTTGGTTCCTTTTTAGAAAAAATAAGGAGAAGGAAAGTGAATGGGAATATTCTCTCATGTGATCACAGATTAATGATGGATTTCTATTTGCCCATCAAAGTGTGAATGGAGGTGTGATCAGGATAAGACGGCAGCATCCAACTTCTTTGTCTGAGAGTAGTGAAGTTCTGTCTCCTCAGTATCTACGGATCCGTTAATTTCTCTCCACTTCGTCGTTTATTGTCGACGTCAGAGGACCGGAAGTCGGTTCGGTCAGCCGATCAGCTGTGCGATCATGAAGGTAGTGAATCAACAGGAGACATTTCACAGCAAGTCACCTTCCTGTTTTCTACTTTTGGACGGAAAATTATGATACGGGGGAGGATCCCTCCCCCCTATAACCTGATTGGTCCTTTATTGTGCCCCTCAGTTGTCATTGGCTCTCAGTGGTGTCACTCATTTGGAGTTAGTCTGTTTTGTAAAGTTGTTAAAGTGGCTGCAGTTCGACATTTTGTGAGAAAATAGAAAATAAAATAAAACTGAACTGAAAATAGGAGCAGTGCTGAAGACAAGTTCAGGAAGTTGTGTTGCAAACGAAATACTGTAAATTCACCACACGTAAGTTTTGAAACAAACTTCCGTCTTCCTGCAGCACCTGTAGCAAATATTCACCGGAGTTCCGGTAAGAACTCTGATGAGAACTCTAACGCTGAATTTCTTTGCAGTTGTCTTTTCTCTGTTTGCATGTGAAACTGTTCTTAAACAACATTTAATAGACATGATCAGCAGAGTCCTCCTTGTTTAAGGTCTTTCCGTCGTTATGCTAACATAGCTAACATAGCTAAGTTAGCTAATTTGGTTAGTATGCTAACTTTGCTACTTTAGCTAGCATGCTAACGCATCTTAATTAGCTAATTAGGCTTCATTAGCGTGGAAAAAAAATTAAGGCCTCAGTTTGAACTCGAATTGAAGACTTGTTCATTCAGAGGAAACAGAGCAGGTCAGTGTAGGTCAGCAGGGTGAAGTCCTGGGAGTCAGGTAATTTACTCATTGACAGTCTGATTTATTTCCCAGCATTTTTGCAGCTTCTGTGAGCTGCAACTCTTTTGATTTTTGTTCATTTTATTGATTTATAGTCTTTCTGTTTTCTTAATCTTACAGTTTGTCTTCTCCATGGGGTTGGTTGGTCAGATGCAGCAAGCCCAGGCCCTTTTATGTGAACGTGCACAGATCTACATGGAGAAACCAGCTTTGATTAGCACGTTGATAACCAGCTTTGTGACAGTTTATCAGGATTGTGGATGTCTGGGTAAGTGAAGCTGGATCACTAAAACAGATCCCAGGCATGTTAATCCAGCTTTGTGATACAGGCCTCTGGTTCCTCAGTGTCTCTTATCTCTTTGAAGGAGGCAGCATCTTTTGAAAACACACACTGATCTGCTGATATGCTGATGCTGAAGATGTTATGTGTCTCACCAGAGAACTCTAGATATACACTGTAGAAAAACAAACTGTCCCCATACACACTGTAGACAAACACACTTTAAAATATACCATCCTCATAAACGCTGTCATATATAATGCTACTATGCCACTTCTAATCTGATCATTGTAGACAAATATAACTGTGAATGTGGGCATGTGTAATAATGTTTTATAATAGTATTAAAAGATAAAGGATCATTCATTTGTCCCATATTGTACATCACATCATCAAGGTCATTGGATCTTTTTGATCTACCTGATTTGGATTATTACTGTCTGTTAATGATTGACTTCAATTCATTCCAAAGTTCAGAAACTGCTCTGGTCAGATTTTCCTGTAAGTCATATTCAGTTTTACACAGAGAGCTCAGACTGTTTGGATCAACAACATTTGTAAACCTCCTGCTGTCAGATGTACATGTAAATATTGAATTTAGATTTTTCATGGAAGCTGCAGTTAAAGTTCACCTTCACTCATCAGCTGCATGAAGATTAGTTCCACCATCAGGTAACGTAACCAACAGCCTTCATCCTGTTTGTGTCAGTGAATGTTGAACTGATTTAAAAACAGATTATAGTCAACAAAATGGAAAATTAAAAAATATAAAAAATACTGAACTTCACTACTTCTGACTCCTACAAATAAATAAGTGATATGTTATTTAGGAAGTGATATTTACAAATTTTATTTGAAAACTGACAATGTGATGGTCATATCTGGAGCCATAATGATCATTTTCAACCAGCTATCTTCTCAAATATATGAAGAAGAGTAACTAACTGAGATGGGCTGCTGAAGAGTTGAAGAACATGACAAAAAGACAGGGAGATAGACAAAGTGATAAAAGAACACAAACTGGTCAGTTCTGTTTAATGTTAACTATTAAAGGAAACTGTTATATTAATTTAAATGTTGCAGTCAGTGAATGCTTTAATCGTGATGATGAGCCATCAAACTCCTCACAGCTCCCTGTTCAGATTCCAGATAAAGAGGGTTGGTTGTGGATGATGTGGTTACTTAGTAACAAGATCTCCTAAAATATTTGTGATAAAGACATGAAATCATGAAATTACTGCTGAAAACATCAGCATGAAATCAGTTAAACCAGCAGAATGTTATCTGACAATTCGCTTTAAGATGTGTTTCCAACAATATCTGCTCATGAAATATAATTTCCATTAATAACAATCTAAAAGGTTGGGTCTTAGGAAAAGGTTTTGTTTTAAACATCAAGTTCTGTTTTTCCATCAAAACTACAAGATTTATAGCAGTATTTAAGTAAAATATTAACACCAGAGATTATAAAACCACACTGCAGCTGTTGATACAAACATAACTTGTGGGGGATGTGACTCTGATCTGATGGCTCCATCTGTCAGTTGAACTAAGTGTGACATACTTGGTGGCTCTGAATGAGATCAAATCAATTCAAATCAGATTTATTTGTATAGCGCCAAATCCTAACAAAGTTACATTGAGGCACTTTACATATAGAGCAGGTCTAGACCAAACTGTTTATAAATTTATTTAAAGAGACCCAACAGATCCCCCAATGAGCAAGCACTTGGCAACAGTGGCAAGGAAAAACTTCGAGAGAGAGAGAATTTTTCTGAGGTGCTTAGGACTGAGTACAATAACTTCAGACCAGACTGGTCCAGACTTTTATGTCTTCAAGACATGCCTGCAGTCTGACTATCTAAGTGACTTCATTTGGCTTCATTGATAGGTACAGCTGAGTATCGTGGAAGTTGATGCTGTGTTTCCTGATAATGTTGCCTAGAGGAAGCAGATAAAGTGTAAAGAGGATTGGTCCAAGTACCGAACCCTGCGGGATTCCATGACTGACTACAGTACATGAGGAAGAGCTATTGTTAACATGAACAAACTGATGTCTATCTGATAAGTAGGATTTGAACCACCTTAGTGCAGTTCCTTTAATTCCAATTTCATGTTCCAGTCTCTGTAGTAAAATATTATGATCTATGGTGTCGAATGCAGCACTAAGATCTAGAAGGAGAAGTATGGAGGCTGATCCATTGTCTGAGGCCATTAGAATGTCATTGGAGACTTTAACCAGCACTGTTTCTGTGCTATGATGGGCTCTAAATCCTGACTGAAACTCTTCAAACAAACTGTTCCCATCCAGATGATCGTGTAGTTGTTTTGCTACAGCTTTATCAATGATTTTAGAAATAAATGGAAGGTTTGATATGGGTCTATAGTTTGCCAAAACATCTGGATCAAGATTAGGAGATGATGTGATGATTGTGTCACTTTTCCAGCAGGTGGAGGCTCAGCTATGAATCAGTGTAAGGACAGAGAGGAGGGAGCCCCTCCCTCTAAAACCACTCTGTGTGGGGAACATGAGAGTCAGACCAAAGCTCAGAGGTGAGATGAGGATCTCTAACTGTCCATCTGTCAGAGCTCAGCACTCAGATCACGGCTCCATCATTATTCAGTCTCACTGTCACTTACATTTTTTACAACTTCAGGTTTTTTTGTCAACTCTGTTTCTACTAGCAACCAGAAGTCAAGACCAGATTCTCCTGAAGGGAGCTGTGAGTCCATAAAGAGTGATCGGTCTATGCATCCTCCTCTTGACTTTAAGGGACGACAACAATCTACTATATACAGTTATGTGTCCATGAAGAGTAATCGGTCTGTGGATGATTTTATCAAAGAAAAAAGGTAAAAGCTGATCATTTGTTGTTGTTTGACTCCTTAAAGGTATCAAAGCTTGTCTATCAGTTTCTCTGGTGTTCATAGAAAACTCCTGGAACAAACTGTGTGTTTGTGTCTTTTCTCCAGAGTTCAGTCTGACAAACATCATCACACAGACCTGGACTCCATATTTATGGTGTGTAAATGTTCATCCAGTGACTACAACAGACACCAACAAAGACTTTTGTTTGAAGCTGCACTCTTTAGACCAGTAGAGCTTTACTCTGTGACAGACAGGAGTTGAATTGGGATTGAACAGGTTTGGGGTGGGAGAGAGTGGGAGAGGACTGGGAGTTGTAGTTCACCACAGAACAATAATCCATCAGCCTCAACAGATATGTTCTGTATGAATATGGTCTGTTGGAGACTTTTACAAAACATTTCTGCTCCTTCTTGTTCATCTACAGTGAATCTTAAAGAAAAGTTTATATAGTTGTTTCCCAGATAATTTCAGCTGTAACTTAATAACAAAGACCAAAGTTAATCAGATTCAGTCCTGGACCTCCATGGACTCTGTCTCTACAGGGTTTAAAGATGGAATAATTCATCAGTGAACTAGTTCAGGTGGTCTGATCCATCTTCAGCCACAGTCACAGTTAATACCCTGAATTTTCACTTCCTAAGTTGATGTGTTGAAGGGCTGTATCAGTTTTGTCTTCATGTGATGATCAGGATCTCTGTGTTGTCAGAATCTAATGTCAAACTTAGTAAGTTAGACCAGTGAAGTTAGTTTAGTGAAGTCAGCAGGTCTGAATCTTTCTGTGTAGCTCTGGAAAGAGACGTGGCAGCAGATGATACAGCAGCAGCTAAAGTTGAACTCTGCTGACTGATGATCTGATACTTTGATCCATCAGTTTATACTGAGAGTGAACTTTACACAGGATGTTATTGTGTTCCAGCTGCTGGAGGAGAACATCGTCTGTTTTGTGAAGAACGAGCTGAAGAAATTCAAAAGGAGCCTGAGTCCACATTACCCACAATTCATCAAGAATGAGGATGAGGAGGTGGATGAAGAGCAGAGGAGGAGCAGAGAGGCATTTTTGAAGATCACAGTGAACTTCCTGAGGAGGATGAAGCAGGAGGAGCTGGCTGACTGTCTGCAGAGAGGTAAGAGGATTTAACATGATGGATCAATTAGACATTTACTAAAGTCTGAGGAGACGGGGAGAGAAATATGATTATATCTTATTCCTTAGGAGAATTAAACATCAACCTTGTCGTAACTTTTTTTGTTTATTCAGGAATTCATGCTCAAGTGTGTAAGCATAAACTGAAATCTGGCCTGAAGAAGAAGTTCCAGTGTGTGTTTGAGGGGATCTCTAAAGCAGGAAACCCAACCCTTCTGAATCAGATCTACACAGAGCTCTACATCACAGAGGGAGGGACTGGAGAGGTCAATGAGGAACATGAGCTCAGACAGATTGAAACAGCATCCAGGAACCAGGACAGAGCAGAAACAAGCATCAGACAAGAAGACATCTTTCAACCCCCACCTGGAAGAGACCAACCAATCAGAACAGTGATGACAAAGGGAGTGGCTGGCATTGGGAAAACCGTCTTAACACAGAAGTTCACTCTGGACTGGGCTGAAGACAAAGCCAACCAGGACATAGAGTTCACATTCCCCTTCACCTTCAGAGAGCTGAATGTGCTGAAAGAGAAGAAGTTCAGCTTGGTGGAACTTGTTCATTACTTCTTCACTGAAACCAAAGAAGCAGGAATCTGCAGCTTTGATCACTTCCAGGTTGTGTTCATCTTTGATGGTCTGGATGAGTGTCGACTTCCTCTGGACTTCCACAACACTGAGGTCCTGACTGATCCTACAGAGTCCACCTCAGTGGACGTGCTGCTGACAAACCTCATCAGGGGGAAACTGCTTCCCTCTGCTCGCCTCTGGATAACCACACGACCTGCAGCAGCCAATCAGATCCCTCCTCAGTGTGTTGACATGGTGACAGAGGTCAGAGGGTTCAGTGACCCCCAGAAGGAGGAGTACTTCAGGAAGAGGTTCAGACATGAGGAGCAGGCCAGCAGGATCATCTCCCACATCAAGACCTCACGCAGCCTCCATATCATGTGCCACATCCCAGTCTTCTGCTGGATCACTGCTACAGTTCTGGAGGAGGTGTTGAAGACCAGAGAGGGAGGAGAGCTGCCCAAGACCCTGACTGAGATGTACATCCACTTCCTGGTGGTTCAGTCCAAACTGAAGAAGGTCAAGTACGATGGAGGAGCTGAGTCAGATCCACACTGGAGTCCAGAGACCAGGAAGATGATTGAGTCTCTGGGAAAAGTGGCTTTTGAGCAGCTGCAGAAAGGAAACCTGATCTTCTATGAATCAGACCTGACAGACTGTGGCATCGATATCAGAGCAGCATCAGTTTACTCAGGAGTGTTCACACAGATCTTCAAAGAGGAGACAGGGCTGTACCAGGACAAGGTCTTCTGCTTTGTCCATCTGAGTGTTGAGGAGTTTCTGGCTGCTCTTCATGTCCATCAGACCTTCATCAACTCTGGAGTCAATCTGATGTCAGAAAAACAAACAACCTCCTTGTGGTCAAAACTGTTTCAGAACAAACCTGAACCTTTAATTCTCTACCAGAGTGCTGTGGATAAGGTCTTACAGAGTCCACATGGACACCTGGACTTGTTCCTCCGGTTCCTTCTGGGTCTTTCACTGCAGACCAACCAAACTCTTCTACGAGGCCTGGTGACACAGACAGGAAGTAGCTCAGAGACCAATCAGAAAACAGTCCAGTACATCAAGACAAAGATCAGTGAGAATCTGTCTCCAGAGAAAAGTCTCAACCTGTTTCACTGTCTGAATGAACTGAATGATGGTTCTCTGGTGGAGGAGATCCAACAGTCCCTGAGATCAGGACGTCTCTCCACAGATAAACTGTCTCCTGCTCAATGGTCAGCTCTGGTCTTCATCTTACTGTTATCAGAAAAAGATCTGGACGTGTTTGACCTGAAGAAATACTCTGCTTCAGAGGAGGCTCTTCTGAGGCTGCTGCCAGTGATCAAAGCCTCCAACAAAGTTCTGTATGTATGCAAATCAATCCAACAAGATCAACTAAATCATTTTCTTTAGTTGAGACTCAGACAGAACTTGTCTTGTTTTGCTGTTTCCTCTTCAGACTGAGTGGCTGTAACCTCTCAGAGAGAAGCTGTGAAGCTCTGTCCTCAGTCCTCAGCTCCCAGTCCTCTAGTCTGAGAGATCTGGACCTGAGTAACAACAACCTGCAGGATTCAGGAGTGAAGCTGCTGACTGCTGGACTGAAGAGTCCACACTGTGAGCTGGAAACTCTCAGGTCAGAGTTCATGTTTGTGTCAAGACTCTTTATATATTTTTAATGAGTTTTCATTAAATGAGATAAAACGATCTGAAAAGTTTTGTAGATATGGGAGATTGTGATCAGTATTAAACCTTCATACTCCATAAAGAATCACTGATTTGATTCACCACCTGGAGATCACACTCAGTGAAACAAATCAAACACACACATACATGTTGCTCAGCGAACAGGTGTATGCTGGGTCATGCTGGGTCATGCTAGCGTCCTCCTGGTGAATCCTCCAGTGGTGACTTCTATGTTCACTGAGGATCATTTACTTTTAGGGAGGTGAACACAACCTTTCTGCTGCTTCTGTCTGTCACTGTTGTTACGATGGAGTTCTCATTCAGGAAAATATTTAAGGGGCTCAACGACACCAGAGGTTGAGTGGACTGCTGACATGATGCTCTGTGGATGAATGAACTTGGTTGAACAGAGAGCAGAATCAACGCATCATTATGCAGTGTTTGTGTAACTGTGTCTTTACTTTAATCAGTGTGTTTGTGGTTAAGATGTTGTTTCTCTGCTGTTGTTTGTCTCTGGGTTTTCTCTCAAAGGGTGTCTTTGTTCTGCTGATTCTTTAAAAAGTGGCAGCTAGTTTAATTCTTGCAGCTCATGAGTGCTTGTTGTTCCTGCTGCAAGACCTGATTATATATTATTGACCACTTCTGTTCTTTATCTGAGTTATTTCCTGGTTAATTTTAACTACACTAATGAAAGTGGTTATATTTTATACTCAGCTGTCTGTACAGTCATCGGAGTGTCTGGTTATAGAAAAGGGAAAGTGTTGTTGTTTTTGGACATAAGAATTCAGCGAAGTTGAGTAGATGACATGATGTTCTACTAGTGTAGAAAGTGAACCTTATTTGCTCATTTTTATTCAATTGTTCTTTCATCTGACATCTGATTCATATAATATGATTTTGTGTGTGTGTGTGTTCAGTCTGTCAGGATGTCTGGTCTCAGAGGAAGGCTGTTCTTCTCTGGCCTCAGCTCTCAGCTCCAACCCCTCCCATCTGAGAGAACTGGACCTGAGCTACAATCATCCAGGAGACTCAGGAGTGAAGCTTCTGTCTGCTGGACTGGAGGATCCAGACTGGAGACTGGACACTCTCAGGTCTGGACAGCTCTGAGGAACTCTGCTTCATGTTTGATGGTGGATCAAGTTGATCCTGACTCTGTTTCTTCCTCCAGGGTGGACCATGGTGGACCACAGAGACTGAGACCTGGTCTGAGGAAGTGTGAGTGTGTTTTCACTTTGATTCATGAAAACTCAGCTGCTCATGTTTCACTAGATTTTTACATTTCTGACTGAAGTAGAAAGATGAGTTTCATTCAGGATCAAAACTTCATGTGTTTATTGATGTGGATCTCCATCAGCCGTCATCTTTGACTCCACAGCAGAAAAACAGCAGAACATTGCTGTCATCTTGACTCTCATGTTCAGTAACTGTTGATGTTCTAACTGGGTTGTTGGTTTTTAATTTAAATGTAGTCAAACATTATCCACAGGTGATGAAATGTAAGTTTGAATGATTCACTTTTAGTAAAGTTGTTGATAAATGAACAGATGATAAACTGCTGTCATTTCTTGTTCTCTCCATCAGATGTCTGTGAACTGGAACTGGACACAAACACAATCAACAGAAGACTCAAACTGTCTGACAACAACAGGAAGGTGACACGTGTAGCAGCGTATCAGTCATATCCTGATCATCCAGACAGATTTGATAACTGGCCTCAGCTGCTGTGTAGAAATGGTCTGACTGGTCGCTGTTACTGGGAGGTTGAGTGGAGAGGAGAGGTTTATATCTCAATGAGCTACAAAGGAATCAGAAGGAAAGGAGGCAGTGCTGTGTGTGTGTTTGGAGTAAATAATCAGTCCTGGACTCTGTTCTGCTCTGATTATGATGGTTACTCTGTCTGTCACAACAGCAGAAAAACATCCCTCTCCTCCTCCTCTGACTCTCACAGAGTAGCAGTGTATGTGGACTGTCCTGCTGGCTCTCTGTCCTTCTACAGAGTCTCCTCTGACTCACTGATCCACCTCCACACCTTCAACACCACATTCACTGAACCTCTCTATCCTGGGTTCTGGATCTGTTCTGGTTCAGTGTCTCTAAGGAAGCTGTATTGATGGAGACTTGAAACTAGAAACTGAGACACTTCACTGTTGGCTTCACTTCTCAGCTCTGGAGTCTCCGTCAGTTCCAGATTGGAGACACATCTGGACTTTACTGTCTAAATCTCAGTGTGTTCCTCAAACTCCACCAGCCTGCACACTCATTACTTTTTCATCGTGCTTTGCTTGTTTTCTGTAACTGCAATTTTTTTTTCCAGACTAAAAAGGGAAGAAAACAGGTGATGGCTGGACCAATGATAATGATCTGAACTTCTCTCAGCATGAATGCTGAAGAGCTTAAGACAGAGTTTTTGTCTTTGGCCTTCATTTTGTTCTTGCTGCCTTGTGCATGATGTCCCCAGTACTTTAGACTGCAGTCTGAATGAGACAAACATGAACCACGGGACCTGGAGGTCAGAGTCTTCTGGACTCACCACCATTTTCATCATTCAGCATTACATTTCAAAAATTCCAGCCAAGAAGCAGAAAAACCTGGATTCCTTTAATGTTTTTGTACATCTGCCACAAACAACACGAGCACTGAGGGTTGAGTTGAGTTGGACTGTGGACTAAATTAACTGTATACAAGATAATGGCTGACTAAATTAGCATTTAACACTTACTCAGTCAAAAACAATTGTGTAGGAGTGAAAGGCTGCCACTCAACCTTCAAAAAAATCTTCCTTCAAACTTTTGGTGAAACTTGGCAGCCGTATCAGAGTCTGTGTGTTTTATGTAACAGAGAGAGACTCTGAGCTGTGACTGATGGCAGCTGCTGAAATCTCTGAACACTATGACACAGATAATATCAGTCTGATGTGTCATCTGTAATCCAGATGTTGTCAGCAGGACTCTGCTAATCATGTCTATTAAATGTTGTTTAAGAACAATTTCACATGCAAACAGAGAAAAGACAATTGTAAAGAAATCCATCGTTAGCGTTTTTACTGTAACTCTGGTGAATATTTGCTGCAGGAAGAAAGAAGTTTTTTTCAAGACTCACAAGTGGTGCATTTTACAGCATTTAGTTTGCCACACAAATTCCCAAACTTGTTTTCCGAACGGGTCCCTTTCTTTCAGATCACTTCTAAGTTTTATTTTATTTTACATTTTCTTGCTAAAGAAAAATACACCTAAGCACACATCCACCATATAAGAAGTGGAGATGGTTTTGCTCCTCAATGATATCCCATAACGCTGGAACCTCAAGCCACCGCCTTTTACACACATGAAACGAAGTAGCTGTGGTTTCATAGTGTAATGGTTAGCACTCTGTACTTTGAATCCTGTGATCTCAGTGGAACCTCTGCCAAATAACTAATATCCAACCACCACCTAAAACAGAGGCTCAGGCCACAGCATCCTGGAGACACAAGACACAAGCACACCTGAAAGGAGGAATGCCCACTGCCAACAGTGGCAAACAGCCGCGTGGGTGAAAAACAGGAATCCTCACTGCCTCAATGGAGCTTAACACAGGGACGATCCCTAATGATCACCTCACATAAGAAGCATGTCACATGTTTTTCCAACATGTTCTCACTTTCAATGCGCCAACAGGCTAACAAACAGGTTGACGAATGGTCAGTGTCCCTTAACCGTCACGCAGGGAGCACCCTTTTTTCGTCATTTTTGACGGGTTAATAACGAGATAAGTTATTCAGGAAGTTTCTATTTTTTTGTCCAGTCACCTGTAATACACCACTGCCCAACCACAAAGTTAGTTTTGGGGTTTGCTTCTCACTCTGGGTGCCATAAATTTGTCTCCCTTCATGGACCGTTTGTCTTTCTCCGTCATTTCTCACTTTGGACAAGCGTCAGTGTTTAAATCCCACCTGCCTCAACAGAATGCTGATGAAATATAGACTCCATGCAGGCGGTTAATGAATCATTTGTTTGTGTGTGGCTGTTTTGAGTGTATGGCAACCTGAACAAAAGGCCTTGGACTGCTTGGCCAACCTGACTGCTCAGAGTACTTGAATAGGCCATCAGCTTGCAAAAGTTTACAAAAAGAAGTCTGCTCTGGGATGAAGAGTGACGATAAGCAGCTCATGTAGAGGCACCAAGATCACAGGTTGTTAAAACCACCTGTAAGCAGAGTGGAGCAGTGGAAGAGTGCTGGGCCAGAACCCAGAGGTGGATGATGGAAACCATCCTCTGCTGTTCTTACACACTGGATGTTCCTTCACTGTCCCATCATGAGAAATGATTTTTAGCTGGAAAATGTCAGCAGTTTTTCAGCAGCACTGATTAACAGGAAAACATGGAGAATGCATGTTTTGCATGCTTTCCTGTTACAACATTCTGCTCACCAACATGGGGACATACTTCCAGGAAGATTTGTGGTCATTGCTGAATATACTGCAGGAACATACAGCCACTAAGCAGAGAGACTGTTTTAGAAAAGAAGCACTAGCGATGGTTTCCTTGGATTTATCATAGTGATGCAGGAATGATAATGTGCATGCTACAGTTAGGTTGGATGATGAAGAGTATCCTTTTGTATTGTTTTAGTGTAGGACTCTTCATATACCTGTGTCTACACATAAGTCCTTCCTCCATCAGGTGCATTAACAAGGAAATTTATGAATTTGTTATTTGAAAATTGTTGAAATGAATAACAGCACAGTAACTCAGAATGCACAGGCTCCACTGACATTTGAACTCTGATCACTGGATCCATAGTGCAGAGTGCTAAACATTACACCATGGAACCACATGGAGCTGTGCAACGGTAATTTTGTGGTTCATGCTGTGTTGAGGATTTGGTGATTGTGTTTCACAGGAGACAGTCCAAGGCGTTGGATTAAGGCTCCAGTCTCTTCGGAGGCGTAGGTTGGAATCCCACCACTGCCAGTTCGTTTCTTGTGAATGAAAACCAACAAAACTAATCAGCTAATTTGGGAATTTTTCATCTCCCTGTAAACAAAACTTACAGAAGCCAGTGAAAGACGAGACCAACACCAGGTGGGCTGAAATGAGAAACATCACAGCTAACCAGAGTTTGTGCTTGCGTACCCAAATTTGAACTGGGGACCTCTGGATGTGCAGTCAAATGCTCTACCACTGAGCTACACCCCCAATAAACACACACAGCCCATCACTGCAGATCAGCAGGTCTGACTGAAAACATACTGTAAAGTATGGGGTCAGGGGTCAGACTGAGACTTCTGAAATGTTTCATAAATAGACTGAATAGATGAGGGCTTTGGGACGGGGCCCGCTGTTGATAGCTTCAGAGTGATGTACACTTTCATTTCAGTTTACACCGCAAAAGTCTCCATTAACTCCAGGAACAGTCGCTGAATCTACTGAAAAAGACACAAAGTTGGCCACACCGCTGACGATGAAGCTGATTGAAGATGATGTTACGGCTTCAGCTGGTGTCTTCGCTGTGGGAACAGTCACTAATGTAGCCTTCTGCTACCTTCCCAACCCACCACTGATATCTCAGAAAAGGAGAAGAACCCATTAAAACTGATGGGCCATGACATTAACCGATCATATTGTTGAGCTTTTCAGGACACTTTAGTGTTAATGACGCAGCCAAACCGGAAACGGCCGGAGCTGCTCCACACAAACGGGACTGGCGGTCTTTTGTCCCTCAGCTGGAAAGTGAAGGAGCTAAAATGTCCACAGCAGAAGTCCTGCGGGGTTTTGTCACCGACAGACTCGCCGCCGCCTCCCGGGAGATCTTAGCGGCCGTGGACAGAATCGTAGCCGGATATGAGGAGGAGGCTTCGGGCTTCAGGCAGGAGATCGACCGGCAGATGAGCCAGCTGGAGCTGCTGCAGCCCCGAGTCCTGATCCACAAAACGGGTCGGTTGTTTTTATGAATGAGAAAGGCTGAGGACTGTATTTGGCAGATGTAGAATGAAGCAGCTGGAGGAATAACTGTGTTCATATTGTAGCTAATAAAGAGGATTCATTATTGAATCGTTTCCTCCAGATGTTCAGCAGCTGATGGTGAAAAAAGAGGTTCCTACTGAGTTCACCTCCAGTCCGGATCCGGAGGATTCAGAGAGTCCAGTCCTTAAACAGGAACAGGAGGAGGACCAGGTACCAGGACTGGAGGAGACCAGGAACCCTGTGAGGCCGTTTCAGGTGAAGAGTGAGGATGAAGAGATGAATGAACCGGCCAGGAGCTGTGATCCACAGAGTCCTCTTCAACCAGATCCAGATCCAGAGGAAGAGGTCTCAGACTCCTCTGATACTGAAATCAGTGAGAATGGTTCTAATGAAACCAGAGGGGCCCAGTTAGATGTGAAAATAGATGAAGGTGGTGTAAATGTTAGAGGATATGACAGCAGTGAAAAACCCATCAGCTGCCCTGAGTGTGGGAAATGTTTCAAAAAAAGTGGTATCTGAAGGCTCACATGAAGACCCACGCAGGGGAGAAACAGCACATGCAAGTTCACTCAGATGAGAGACTGTTTAGCAGCTCATGGCAAAGGATTTAAGCCACATGATTGTCTTAAATCACACATGAATGTCCACACAGAAGAGAAACCCTTCAGCTGTCATGTTTGTGGGAAAAGATTTAAACTAAAGGGAATCCTTAAAATACACATGGTAGTCCACAGAGAAGAGAAACCCTTCAGCCGCGATGTTTGTGGGAATAAATTTGAACTAAAGAGAGGCCTTAACAAACAGACGAAGGTCCATACAGAAGAGAAACCCTTTACCTGTGATGTTTGCGGGAAAAGATTTAAACTAAAAAAATAACCTTAAATCACACATGGTATGAAGCCTCCTCTTTGCTGGTGGTTGGATGTTATTCTTAGTCACTATCAAACTAAACCAGATAGCAGAGGTTCCACTGAGATATGAACTCAGATTACTGGATTCAAAGTCCAGAGTGCTAACCATTACACCGTGGAACCACAGCTGTATTGGCCGATGTCTGCACAGGCACTGGGTTGAGGTTCCAGTTTCTGGTGTGTCATTGATGGAGCAAAACCATCTCTTATCTTCTTATATGGTGGATGTGTGCTGAGGTGTTTTTTATCTTCAGCAAGAAAATGTAAAATAACATAAAACTTAGAAGTGAGCTGAAAGAAAAGGAGCAGTTCTGAAAACAAGTTCAGGAAGTTGTGCAAAATAAATGCTGTAAATTCACCAATCATGAGTTTTGATATGAAATGAAAATGTGATTTTATTCCCATTTATAATTATAACTGTAAGCTACGATCGCTTACAGTTAAATCAATCAAAGAGTACATCCAAACTTACACGTTTACTCGGGTAGTAATTTCTGCTCATGCTGTTTCTCATTTGCTGCTGCAGCAGTCTGTTGCTCTGCCAACTGAGCCAGTGCAGATAAAGGTTGTGTATGTTAGCTGGTTAAAGCAGCCTGTGTTTGAATCCCAGCTGTTCCTTGTTGTAGAAATAAACTACTTTTTGGTTTTCATCAGCTGTAGGTTACAATTATCAAAATTAAGAGACATTAACTCTTTAGTAACTTTCAGGACCAGGCTTAAAACTTTCCTGTATGACAGAGCGTACAGTTAAAAAGTCCTCTACTCTTTAGATATGCTGCTGTAGGCCTAGGCTGCTGGGGGACGGACTGAGCTTCTCTCTCTCTCTCTCTCTCTCTGTCTCTCTCTCTCTCTCTCTCTCTGTCTCTCCCTGTCACCCTCTCTCCCCCTCTCCCTCTTTCTCTCTAACTCCCTCCTTGCATGCGCTGATAAAAACCATCCTTCTTGGAAGGAACTATTATTGGACTATTATTGGAACTAAAATTGATAAATTGATCTCCTCTCTCTCCCTGTCCTCATCCTGCAGGTGGTGACTCATCTCCATCCCATGTTCCTGCAACACCTGCTGGTCCCATATAGCATGAATTCTGTATTACAGCTCAACTCCATGAACTTCATGCAACAACATGTTCCTGCCTACACACCCCCCCCCCCCCCCCCCCCAACGCCTGTCTCTCTCTCTCTCTCTCTCTCTCTCTCCCTCTCTCAACCCAACCGGTCGAGGCAGATGGCCGCCCCCCTTGAGCCTGGTTCTGCTCGAGGTTTCTGCCTCTTAAAGGAAGTTTTTCCTTGCCACTGTTGCCAAGTGCTTGCTCATCGGGGGATCTGTTGGGTCTCTTTAAATAATTTTACAAAGAGTTTGGTCTAGACCTGCTCTATATGTAAAGTGCCTTGATGTAACTTTGTTATGATTTGGCGCTATACAAATAAATCTGATTTGATTTGATTTGAATCTGATTTATTTAGATAGATAGATAGATAGATAGATACTTTATTTATCCCAGACTGGGAAATTGCAATTTCAATTATTTGATCATATTTTAATGTAATCACATGCACGTGAAATGAGGGGGTATTATTGGCAATTATTTTTTAATAGGTCTAGAATCAAAAAGTAGTTGAATAGACTGTATATATCTGATATCTTTTTGAATGAATTAAATAGTTATACCCTCTTTCTGAAATCCCTTTCTTGTCGTCCTGTGTTGTCTGTACAGATTTTCTACACACTCACAGCCCCGATAGACTCTGTATCAGTTCATGTTTCGGACCATCAGCACCCTGAGTGAAGATGGTGTGTCGGTCACAGAGCCCCCATCAGTGTGCTGAGAAAACTCATAGTTACCTGTCACGGCAGATACCATGATCAAGAAGGAGCTTCATCCAGGAAGCAGTTCAGTCATTCCCTAAATGTGGGACTTTGGACTGCATCATTTCTGAGAGGGAGCTGTGAGAAATGAAATATGTTTATATGTAGACTACAGTTTTTTCTTTCATCTGAAGGGCTCAGTAGTGTGACAGCAGGTTTTTAATGATGTAGCAGATAGAAACAGAGAGGTAGAAACTAAATTCCTGCTGTTTTATAGTTCTGTAAGAGCTGAGAGAATACATGTCTGCAAGTGTTGTTGTACATGTATGTATTACTGCCATGTTGGAGTTGGAATAAATTCACTGACATTTTAAAATGATCGCGGTACTGATGCTAATCCCGTTAGCCGATCTATGGCGTTTTCCATTGTATGTTAGCATTAAACGGACATAACGGACTTTATGTTAAGATAAAATGATGGCAGTAATGCTGGTTAAAATGACTTTGAATTAAATTTTAAATAAGTGAGTGTTCAGTACACATACTGCACGATGTTTGATCCTTTATTTGTTTGTTTTACAGTCAGATTCATCTGGGAGTGAAAAATAAACGTTTTCTGATGAAAACAGCTGACAACAGGGAACAGTGACAGAAAATCACGACACACACACACACACACACACACAAAGTAAAAAGCAGCGTGTGGAAGTATTTGTGGTTTTATTCTGTGGATGACAAAGTTACTCTTTCATTGTATTATTCTCTCTTTCGGTCGAAAAAAGCCGAGTCCAGTCGAGGAGAGCCGAATCTTCAGAGAATCCGGGTTATTTTGATGGACACACCATGAGGCCAATCACATGAGAGGACAAACTGATGTTTTCACAATAATATTCAGCTGGTAAATTGACATAGATATGAAGTTTTACAGGTGACCAAGAAGAGACGTTTTCTTTGCTCTACAACGTAACTTTGTGAAAATAACATGTCTGTGGTTGTTTTCTGATCCCTCCTTCGTTTCTTCATGTCTTCTGTTTGTGTCTCTCTCTCGGAGTGATGTTGTTACTGAAGCCGACTCTGACCCCTCACTGAGCGGGTCGGTGCGGAGAAACACTCCGTTACCTCCGACAGCTGAGCGGTATCGCTTCTCGGCCTTTTGGCTAAGATCAAGTGTAGTATCTGTTCTTATCAGTTTAATATCTGATACGTCCCCTACCCGGGGACCATATATTAAATAGATTTTTGGAACAGGGAGATGGAATAGGGGCTTGCTCCGTCCACTCCACGCATCGACCCACCCAGAACACTCCCAGGATTCATTCAGAGCCTTAATCCAACCCTTTTGGACCAGGCTGCTCCCACAGTGACTGTTTGCTCCGTCACTGAAACAGGAAAAGTCATTTCCACCTCCTGCTTTGGAGCGTTATAACAGCTCTGCAGCAAGCTGAGCTATCTGATCTGTACAGGTGAGCCATGAAGGCCGGCACGTACTTTGGCCTGTGAGCTGTGAAGCATCGGACACAAAGACACACAAAGACAACACAAGATGCCCTGAGAGACAGTACCTGAGCAGGAGAGAAGTTACTGTTGGTAATATCAAAAGCTAACCCTAACCCTAACCCTTTTCTCTGAATCAGTCAGCAGGATAACATGTTTTATCAATGTATTGGTGGAAATGTGTGAAATAAGCTCTATTTGTTAACAGACAAAAACAACAGCCAGACATATCTGAGGCTCTAACTCAGACAGCTGCAGTTATTAGAGTCACAATTAATTATCCAACGTGTGT
This sequence comes from Echeneis naucrates, assembly GCF_900963305.1. Classification (NCBI taxonomy): domain Eukaryota; kingdom Metazoa; phylum Chordata; class Actinopteri; order Carangiformes; family Echeneidae; genus Echeneis; species Echeneis naucrates. Next base: position 825,466 of record NW_021780168.1, read on the forward strand.
GTTGACTTGAGTTTTGGATTCAGTAAATGCTGCTTGTTGGGGCTGCGTTAACTGACAGACAACATGAAAGTAAAGAATCAATGACTGAGAATCTAACTCAGATCAGCTCAGTCAGAGACACAATTGATTCCTTTCTGCACAAGTGTTTCTCTTTGGGGTTGTCCAGGTAGGAATTTTGACAAAATGTTTTATTTTTTAGATTAGCTAGATTTTAGATTTTTTTTAGATTTTTAGATTAGCCAAATTTCCTTGGTTGGAATTGAAACTTTCTGCTGAAGGAGGACAGGGTGCATCTCGAAGCAGTTTCTTTTAAGTTTAAGATAAGTTAGGTGAAAAAAGTCTGAAAGAGAGTCCATTGCAACGGTGGCATGAAGATTAATCTGAAACTATTCTGTCAATGTGTCCTTTCTTTCTTCTTACCTTGACTGTTGGATTCAGTAAGAGCTACTTTTTGGGAGAAAGTTTGTGACCTCTAAATCATTTTTTGAAGTCTCAAATGTTACCTTAGCTGGAGGTGACAATGTGGATAAGTGCTTCTCTTAGCGGACATTTTATTTATTTCCACCGTTCTCTGCAGTCATGCTAATTCTCAACTGTACATATATTCTTACTGGCTTACTTTTTTTTTAACTTTATCTTTCTTATTTTATAAATGTATTTTGCACCACAGCATTGTCTTTAAAGTTCGTTATACATCCTGTATGATGACAATAAAAGCATTCTAATTCTAACTCTAATTCTTTGAGGTTGCTCTGGTTGAAATTGTGACACATTTGTTTTATTGATTTCTTGAGATTAGCTAAATGTCTGAATTTGTCATCAACGTTTCCACAACTGAAGAACAGACTTGTGTTTTCAGAGCAGTAAGTGCTATTAGTTGGGGCAGAGTTGGTGATTTCAAAAGTTGTTCATTCTGTCCAAGCATTAATCAGAACAGAGAGTTTATTCAACAATTTGGTAGAAAAAACATTTTGGTTGGAATAAAAACAACAAAGATGGCCATTTTAAAAAGATTTGATCAGATCAGCTGCAGCAACACTAATCACCAGAGTTAGCTGTTCTCTCACCATATGCTAACGGTCCTCATGAATTTAAGAGGATCGTTGTCTGTTCCTGATGGACTAAATGTGTTCTTCATTACAAACCATTACCAAGACCATTGAAACCGCCTGAACAAAGCAGACAGGGAGCCGTGGGAGTGGTTTCATTCAGGTATAAGATGGGCAAAATCCTGAAAGGGAGTCCATTGGAACTGCAACACAACTGGGAAGTGGCTGCGAAGACTCTTTGGAGGAGATCATGTGAGGTAGAAATTAGAGGTTAATCTGACTTCTATTCTCTTTGCTCTCTTTTTCCCCTTTCAGTATTAACTCACAAAAACAACATTAATTCTTGGAGCCATGTTTTCTTCAGATCTAACTCGGGTCACTCCAATCAGAGACACTGATGAATTCTTGTCCATAAGTGCTTCTCTTTGGGGTTGTCCTGGTTTGAAATTCGACAAAACATTGCGAAATTGATTCATTGTGATCAGTTAAATTCCTAAATTTGTCCTCAACATTTCCCCAACTGAAGCACTGACTTGTGTTCTGAGAGCAGTAAGTGCTATTAGTTGGGGTAGTGTTTTCCTTCCTTTACCCATTTTCTATTAGATTCTTAGAATCTACCTCAGACCACCTCAATCAGAAACGCTGATGAATTCTTCGTGCACAAGTGCTTCTTGTTGGGTTGTCCTGGTTAGAGTTTCAACAAAATGATGCAGATTCCCATTTTGAATAGATTTCTTCAGATCAGTTGAAAAAAACTCTACCGTAATCACTAATCACCAGAGTTAGGTAAGAATGAAAGCTTAATGTGACCTAATGTGCCAATTCAATGAGAGATATTGATGATTATTTTCTGTATGAATGTTTCTATTCTCTTTGCTCTCTTTTTACCCTTTCAGTGTTATATGTAAAATAACAGCAAGTCTTGGAGGCATGTTTTCTTCAGATCTCACTCAGATCACTGCAATCATGGATTGAGCACCGATCAAGTCTTCGTGCATAAGTGCTTCTCTTTGGGGTTGTCTTGGTTGGAATTTGGACAGAAAAATGTGAATGCCATTCCTTCATTCCTTCTTTTCCTTAATCACCAGGGCAGCAGGTATTATCAATGATAGATAGGTGGAGGTTAAGGACGTAATTTGAAAGTCACAATTGTTACCTTCACCTGAGCACTAACTTGACTGTTGAATTCAGTAAGTGCAACTTGTTGGGGCAGTGCTGACTGACAAAGACAACAGCAGGCTTGGTAGGAGCCATGACTCCCAACGCAAATGCAGATAGCGTTATCTCGAGACCCTAACCCCAAGCCTTGGTTGGAATATCAATAAAAACGTTGTCATCAACATTTCCGGAATTGAAACACGGATGTGTGTTGTAAAGCAATTTGTAGATGCTGTGTCAATAAAAAAATCTGATTTGAACTTTCAGTTGGAATATTGGCTGTTGAATTCAGTAAGTGCTGACTGACAGCAGGTTTTGTGGGAGCCATAACTGCCACCACAAATAGAAATCTTAGGTTAGCTAAATGAAGTTGTCTTCAACATTTCCCCAACTGAAGCACAGACTTGTGTTCTGAGAGCAGTAAGTGCTATTATTTGGGGTAGTGTTGGTGATGGAGTTGTTCCTTCAAACTATAATCAGGACAGAGAGTTCATTCAACAAATTAATGGAAGAAACTTCCATTAAGAAGAAATTAATTACCCAACCTCAACATTTACTTGAGTTTTGAATTTAATAGTGCTACTTCTTGGTTCTGTGTTAACGAACAAACACAACAAGTCATGGAATTGATGTCTTCTTAGAAGACGTTAGATGAGAATCTATTGATTCTATTGAATCTATTCAATAGAATCTATTGAACGTCTCCACTCAGAGACACTGATTAATTCTTTGTGTTTCTCTTTGGTTCTGGAATTTGGACAAAAAAGAGAAGAGAAATGCCAATCCCTCTTTTCTTTGAATCAGCTTTTACCTGCAGAATCTGGAAAAGCGGAATAGTATTTTAGTGGATGGTTCTGTGTTTAGCAGAAGGAAATGATCGCAAGACAAACTTTGGTAAGAGTCATGACAGTCCATCAGGTTGACAAGCACCCACATGTTGCAGCCTACACTTGTCATTGATTTTTCTGATGACACAGACAGGGAGATAAAAAATATCTGAATTAACTGATTAGTTTCTTTGAACTGATACTGCGCTCTTTCATACTGTGCTTCCAGATATGGAGGATGGTATTTTAAAAATTAACACTAACCACATTACAATACATACAACCATTAAATGACCTGCAGGGGAAAATGTTTATACTGTTTTTCACAGTGCAGTGCATACAATACTGATGGAATTCAGTCCTCAGCTGTATTTCTATGCATATATTTAAATTAGTAAATGGCAGAGAGAGATGACCTGCAGCATTTTGTGTGTTTCTGTCATAAACTGAGAGTTGCCAATCTGTTTCACTGACCTGGCAGTGGTGGGATTCGAACCCACACCAAGCGACTGGAGCCTGAATACAGCGCCTTGGTCACACTATCACATACGTCTTCCCGGAAATAATGGCACCTGTGTCACCTGTGAGAAAACGCAAAGCTGTGTCCAAAGGTTTGGAGGAGTGAATGGCAGAATGATGTCTTTGTGTCTGTCAAGCCATTGGCATTCAACCTCACAATATTTCATGGTGTGGATGAAAGAGGAGGCAGAATATTGGAAATTTAGGTCAAAACAAGCAGAGTTTGAAACTCAGGCAGGGTCCACTTCTGATGCCAAAACCCAGGCTCAAACCAGGGACCTTTAGATCGTCAGTCTAACGCTCTCCCAACTGAGCTCTTTCAGCTCCAAAATGTCATCATTTGGCAAGAGTCATGGGGTCCTTCGGGAGGTCTGCAATGGAACTTTGTCCCGTAATTGGCAGTAAATTTGCACAAAGGCAACACAACACAATCTGAAAGTATCTTTTGTGCTGTACAAAGGAGAGGGAAGTCTTGGAGATCTCAAAATGGTTAGTGACAGGAAGTATATCATAAGCATGGCAGAAAATGTGTTTTCACAGAATCCACCTGTCATAATGTCAATTGATGGAAAGAGTTGGGCACATAAAGGAGGGGATCATCGGCTTAGCAGTGAAAATTAGTTCCATTTTTGTTGTCACTTGTGTCGACAGAAGGTATCTGGCAGGACCACATTTGTCTTTGGAGCTTCATTCACAGTGAGCACTCTATGGTGGAGGTCATGAGAAAAAGTGGGAGGAGTCTTTGATCCCTTTGATGTCATTAGAACCTTTGTGACATCACAGAATCAGCATCTCCTTTGATGGTTACTGATGGAACAGGAAAAGGTCAGATCCTGATATAATCTTGTGAATCCACAAGGACCTAAAGTCAGACATTTATTCTACCTAGAACAGCAGGCTGCATCATGGACAGCCTCAAGTGAGCTGAACACCGATGAGGACAGGATTCAAACCCCAGGCGTACAGAACACAACAGATTAGTAGTCCATCGCCTTAAGCACTCAGCCATCTCATCATCATCATCATCTTGAGTGGCCTTTTGTTTTAATGACCATTTACCACTGATTTACATCCTCTTTGAACCTTTACCTAACCACAGAGGCTCTGAGCTACTGCAGCAGGTGAAAGGAGAAACTGTCTGATTAAGCCTCCTCTCTGCTCAGGGTTGGATCATGAACCTCTGTTTTGGGTGGTGGTTGGATGTTATTGGTTCTTCTTAATCACTATCAAACTAAATAATGGCAGAGGTTCCACTGAGATTTGATCTCAGACCACTGGCTTCAAGGGACGCCATAGATGGAGCAAAACCATCTCCATTTCTTATACGGTGGATGTGTGCTTAGGTGTTTTTTTCTTTAGCAAGAAAATATTAAATAAAATAAAATAAAACGTAGAAGTCAGCTGAAACAAACTTCCGTCTTCCTGCAGCACCTGTAGCAAATATTCACCGGCGTTCAGGTAAGAACTCTGCAATTGTCTTTTCTCTTTTTGCACGTTAAACTGTTCTTAAACAACATTTAATTGACATGATTAGCAAAGTCTTCCTTGGAAACTTAAGTTTGTTACATCTAACTCAGCTACATTAAACAGGATTCTGAGGAGCTCAGTCATCTGGGAGAGACTTGGAGTAGAAAAGGTGCTTCTTTCTGATGCTCCAGTGACTGAGCTAGTCAGCCTGTACAGATGATTCAGTAACAGCTGAGTTATCTTTAGTCCAACAACTGCTGTCCATTCCTACCACATGGAGCCACAGGCTTTAGTGTTTTCAGTCCTAACCCTTGATTGTCAAGCAATCATATTCCCATTTTATGCAGATTTTTCATCCACAAAAGGCTTTTTCAGGAGTGGGATTTGAACCCGCACCTCCATTCAGAGACCAGAAATCCTTCAGCACAGGAAGCTCAACTGAAGTCTGGTGCCTTAGACCACTCTGCCATCCTGAGATGTGCTCAGCTGCCAGTCTCTGATGAGGAAACAGAAAAGTTAATGCTAGCTTTGCTAGGACAGCGTATTGCGGTGGACACTGGTGGGGAATAGAGACATGACAGGTGGGGCGTGACAAACTGGAGGAAATGTTCCTTTTCATTCTGATCATCCTTTCTTTATGGACTACAAAGATCTGACATTCAAAAACACCCACACAAAAACAAAGCCATCGCTAGTGCTTCTTTTCTAAAACAGTCTCTCTGTTTAGTGGCTGTATGTTCCTGCAGTATATTCAGCAATGACCACAAATCTTCCTGGAAGTATGTCCCCATGTTGGTGAGCAGAATGTTGTAACAGGAAAGCATGCAAAACATGCATTCTCCATGTTTTCCTGTTAATCAGTGCTGCTGAAAAACTGCTGACATTTTCCAGCTAAAAATCATTTCTCATGATGGGACAGTGAAGGAACATCCAGTGTGTAAGAACAGCAGAGGATGGTTTCCATCATCCACCTCTGGGTTCTGGCCCAGCACTCTTCCACTGCTCCACTCTGCTTACAGGTGGTTTTAACAACCTGTGATCTTGGTGCCTCTACATGAGCTGCTTATCGTCACTCTTCATCCCAGAGCAGACTTCTTTTTGTAAACTTTTGCAAGCTGATGGGCTCTTCAAGTACTCTGAGCAGTCAGGGTGGCCGAGCAGTCCAAGGCCTTTTGTTCAGGTTGACGTCTCCTCTGGAGGTGTGGGTTTGAATCCCACTCCTGACAGCCTGTGGTGTTACCCAGCTTCCCTGTCATATTACTTTGTTACATCTGTCGTCATTCAACAGCTCATTTAACTGTTGGTGGTATGAACATACTCCTCATATCATGCACTGCCAACCTGTGTTCCATCTGCAGACTGTAGACAACCTGTAGACTGCAATGGACTGGTTGGACTGGTGAAGGGGTGTGATTCTCTCTTCAGGAGAATAAAGTGCACCATTAATGTTCTGAATGCTCTGTATGGTCTAAAGAGCAGACTGTGTTCAGACGTCATCGTCACTTTACAGCAAAGCACAGAAATGATGAAGTGGCTGAGGAGTTAGGGAGATGGACTGCTAATCCATCCTTTTGTTTGGCCGGCCATCAGAATGTATAATGGGTGGATTTGTGACATAATGTTGTCCCCACTGTATACATTGATCAAACGAGGAGGACTGTAGAGGCGAATAACCATAACCATAACCCAGAGGTCAATGGATTGAAAACCACCCTCTGCTATTCTTACACACTCATGATGGAACAGCCAGTGTGTAAGAATAGCACACTGGAAAATGTCAGGAGTTTTTCAGCAGCACTGATTAACAGGAAAACATGGAGAATGTCATTTATCAATTTTAGCTCCAATTCCAAGACATGTGGGATCCCAGCAGTTTCTGTAGTGGTTGTCATGTTCACCTCACACACTGAAAGTCCCTGGATAGAAACTGGGAGGAAACAATTTGACTCACCATTTGTTTTTCCACAGCGGTAGTGAAGTCACACACCACGTGACGTTTCTCTTTACAGCTCCTTGTTAGTATAGTACATATACATAGTACAGTATCTCGCCTGTCACGTGGAAGACCGTGGTTCGATTTCCCGACGGGGAGAGAATGTGCATTTTTCCATCAAAGCTCATTGACGTTAATTATCATGAAACCTTATACACCTCCTCCAGAGCCACAAAGCACATTCCCCCTTGGGAAATCAAAATCCCAGTCTTCAACTAGACAGGAATAGATCTTGTCAACATAGGGGTTCAGACCAAGTACATCTCTGGTTGGGCTCAAACCACCATCCTTTCAGTTAACAGCCGAACGTACTGACCGATTGCACCACAGAGACAACTTTTTCTGTTGCAGCCTGCTGTTTCAGCTGATGATCCTAAATGTACGACTTTAGGTCCATCTTGAATGATCTCAAAACACAGCACCTTAGACCACTTGGCCATTCTGGGTTCCATTCTTGAGTTTGTCATGGTCTCCAGGGTGACAATCTTTTTCATTTTCCTATGGTGTATTGTGGTAATCACTTATTCTATTCTGTCAATTAAGGCTGCTCGACCTGACGTCCACCCATCTTTATGACCTTCGAACTGCCCATCTGTGTTTTTCATGCTTGGTTGTACGAGGGGGGCTGTGGGACAGGTTACAGGTCCGTAGCTGGAGGATTTTGGCACCATCAGCCTGAGATCTACAGCACTCATTGGATCAGTTCACAGCTGAGTGTGAAGCAGCAGGGATAAGGATCAGCACCTCTAAATCTGAGGTCATGGTTCTCAGTAGGAAACTGATGGATTGCCTGCTGCAGGTGGGGAATGAGTCCTTGCCCTGAAAGAAGGAGTTCAAATATCTCAGGTCTTGTTCATGAGTGATGGAACTCTGTTGCTTACATTGAAGGCAGACAGATGGATGAATGGTTATGCTTGAAGCTCTCATCCATGTTTTCTAACAACGGTCACAGCCCTGGGGAACTCCTTCAGTCAGAGGCTGCTCCACCCAAAGTGTGTGAAGGAATGCTACAGCAGGTCCTTCCTGCCTTCAGTGGTTGGACCACATAACAAATATTGAACCCAGTAGTCCGCACACCTCACATCCCCTCGCCTGCAATTCAACTGCTAATTCCTTATAAATATCTGTTGGTTGAATTTTTACTCTATAATTTCATTGATATTGTGCTTCTTGTAAAATGATGTATCGGCATGGATTGGTATGCAAAACTGGTGAAAACACTGACTATCATCCAGTAGCTCGTACTGTAGCCAGGCAGGATCTTTGTTTTCGCTCAGGGGCACTGACTGAGTTCATGAGGTGTAAGTGGGGACTGGATATACTGGTTAGGGGGGTGATGGGTGGACTGACTGAGCTCATGAGGTGGAGTAGAGCTGCTCACTCTAATGTGTCCAGCTCAGGACGCATTTGCAGCACAGCACTGGATCAGGGACCAAAGGAAAATACACAGGAAACATTTATACTCTCTGACAAGCAGCCGTGGCACAGATGATGGGGAAATGCAGACACGGTGCTTCCACTTGGCTGAGACACTTTGTGGCAGCAAGCAGGTAAACACATCACATTCCAGTTCTTCACCACCTGACCCAGAGAAGTCCAGATTTTTCCAGGCCGACGACCAGAACCAGTGGAGGGAAATACAGGCAAAGAGCAGGCAAAGAACAAGATCAGGTTCAGAAGGCAGGTGTGTTTTCTGGGTAAGAGATGATACAGGTGATTATAAAGAGTGCTGGAAAGTTACAAAGAACAGTCCGACAGAGTGGAGGTGGACGAAGGGACAGAAATTAGAGTACAGCATAGTGCTGCTAAAAGTTCCCCATATTTGAATGGATTCAGACAACAGATTGGCCTCCATACTCATCCTGTTAGAGCTGAGAACTGCATTTGACAACACTGACCATAATATGTTACATGGTCTGGAGTAGGAAATTTGGATTAAAGGAACAAAATCATATTCATCAGATGGATGGATTGAATTCTTCCAATTCGCAAAAACAAAGTTCTATACAGGTAGAACTTCTTTTCACACTCTGTATGCATCCTTTAGGGAATATTATCGGGAAGCACCATGTCAATTTTCATGGTTTCAACGATGACCCCCAGCTGTTCATATCAATGAAGCTAATCAGTCAGTCAGACTTCAGACATGTCTTAAAGGCATAAAGGGCTCAGAGAACCTGGAATTGTTTACTTCTAAATTCTAACAAAACTGAAGTTGCTGTACCTCAGACAAGTCTGATCTGATTGTGCTATTGTTAGATAGCGTTACCTTGGCCTCCCCTTCCACTGTTAGGAACCTTGGAGTCATTTTTGACCAGAGCTTGTCTTTTTCCCCCCTCACATAAAACAAGCCCGAGGCGTTCATCTCTCACCTGTGAACTATTTCAAAAATCAGAAACATCCATTGTCATGGGAATGCAGAAAGACTAGTGCAGGCATTTGTTACCTCCAGACAGGACGAATGCAGTTCACTGCTCTCAGGATGTACGAACAGATATCTGAAAAGTCTTCAGCTGATTCAGGACGCTGCTTCACAAATATTAACAGCATCTAAAAAGATCACATTTCTCCTGTGTTAGCTTCTTTTCAAATGCCAGCCGGATACACCCTGGACAGGTTGCCAGTCCATCACAGGGCCAACACACAAAGACAAACAGAGACCAACAACCACTCACACTCACACATGCAAACCATAAACTAACTAAGAAATGCCAAATTTCTCCCCCAAGAAAAAAAATAAGAAGGTTTATCACAATGTGGCTGTAGCTGCCTTTTCTTTTATGATACTACCAGATTAACCAGCAGGCATCATTTCCACCACACACAGCGTGGAGACATGGCACAAAGATGTCACACGCCGACACCAAGACAAAATAATAAGAAACGTCCTCATCATCTCTTCCAGCTGTTGACCATCTGACTGACTGAGTGCATGAGTCAAGAGAGATTCATTGTCATCGTTTAAACACAAATGAAAGCAGTTTGGCAGCTCTATTCTGGCAGCAACATCAAATACAATGGAAGTAGAAAAAGGGCAGACAGGTAAACCAGGAGGTCGGAATATTAACAAAGATTAACAAATAGTGTAAATACATTTATGATACAAATACCATAAAAGTTAGACAAAAGGTGATTATACATTTTGCCGAGTTGGAAACGTTTGCAAAAGCTGTAAATTCAGTGGCTGTAAGGTTTGACGCTTTGGTTCTGAACCTTTTTTCAGGGATGTACCACTGTGAAATATTTTCTCAGCCATGTAACCCCCTACCCACTGCAATTTTGGGTGATTAAAAAAGATGTGAAACAGTGCTGTGCCGTCAGTGAATGACTAAACTTTGTAACAAAGAAAAAACTACTAATTATCAACTTAAAGTACTTAAAGTGCTTCCACCTTCTTAAAATTGGATTTTCAATGAGCTCAGAGAAACATTCAACTTTAAAGTCTCATATACCCCCTACAGTGCTTTCACGTACCCCCATTGGAGAACCAGTGGTTTGATGGATGTGACAGCTCTTGGACAAAAACAGTTTATTGTTTTATGGGAGAGAGCAGAGGAGAGATGATGTCCATGGTGTGTGTTACACAGAGAGCCTTCTTTAGATGGCAGTGTGTGATGTTTTCCTGGTTATTACCTGGTGTGAGATGTGACTGGTCCATGTGGACACAAAGGACTTTGAAGTTCCTGAAGAACCTGCTACAGACAGACACTGAGGCATTTACAAATGATCTTAGACGCCTGTGGTGCATACATCAACAGCTCCTGACAACTTTCCTTACCTGGTAATCATCCGGGTTAGGATTTGGCTGAAAGGCAAAGTGTCCTCAGCACCTGCTTACTGATGCTAAAAAGCAGATGTTGTGAAAGCACCCTGGGTTGTGATGCAGCTGCTAACATGAAAAAAACTCTGACAACTCATTCACTATATGAGACATTCACCTTCACCAGTCAGAGTCAGGGTCCCCAGAGGAACTCTCCTGGTTTCTCCCCCATTTAAACAGGAAATTGGGCTTTTACTCCAGAGACAGGGGCCATGGACCTGAGAAATCCACAAGGTCCAAACTATTCTGAGGCCCCAGTCAACATTAGAGATCTGGACCCTGTGGTGTGTATGTGAATGTGTGTGTCTGTGTTTGTGAGGAGCAGCCTGACAAGTTAGACCAGATTCTAAGTCCGGCTGCTTGACCTGATCCACATCCTACAGGCAGACCTGGACCTGCTCTGAAGTGAATGTTGGTAATGATGTCACTGAGCTGGATTTTCAACTGTTTTGTGTGTGTATGTGTGTGTGTGTGTGTGTGTGTGTGTGTGTGTGTGTGTGTGTGTGTAAATCACAGGTATGTGAGAACTCGCAAGAGATGTAATTTGCTGTGGAGATTGCTCCTTCTGCTCCTTCTCTGCTTCGTCCTCTGGACTTTCGTCATCAACAAGTGAGACTTACCTGTAATGTGTGTGTGTGTGTGTGTGTGTGAGAGTGAATTTCAAATCAAATCGGATGTTATTTTTATTGCACCCCATCATGACAAAGTGTGTGCCTTCAGTAAAAACATGAGGTGAAACTCTTTTCAGTAACTTGATAAAATGTTGAACTTTTTCAGAGACTCAGAGACGGAGAGGCGAGGAGTTCCTCCTGATCTGAACTCTGTGGCTGAGGTCCCCAACACGGCAACCTGCCACCCACAGTCTCACATTGTTTTCCTCAAGACGCACAAAACAGCCAGCAGCACCGTGTTAAACATCCTGTATCGCTATGGAGAGAGCAGGAACTTGACCTTTGCCCTCCCGGTCGGCCAAGCAATGCATTTGTTTTACCCCAAACTCTTTGAATCACGTTTTGTAGAAGGCTTCAGCAGCGGCAGAGTGAAGGAGTTCCACATCATGTGCAACCACATGAGGTTCAGAAAAGCAGAGGTGAGTTTTTTTTTTTTTTTTTTGGTTCGTTTTGTTTTTTTGTTTCGTTTTTATCAGAAGTGGGTTAGGTTTAGGGCTCCTAGGGGTCATAGGGTTAGAGGTTGGGGCTGCTCACTGTGGTTTATATGTGATTGGTTGGAAAGTGGTTAGCACAGTTGTGTCACAGCAGGAATGTTCTTAGTTTGAACCCTGGGGGTTGTTCCTCCAAACACACGCCGGTTGATTGGTGATGCTCACAAGTTTTTTCTGTATCACAATGAAAATGGATGGATGGAATGATGGAGAAAACATCTCTGAGAAAGTTCTCCTCCTTTTATGTTTTATGTTCTAGGTGGCTAAAGTGATGCCTGAGGACACCTTCTACTTCTCCATCATAAGACATCCTGTGACCATAATGGAGTCTGGCTTTAATTACTTCAAGGCAATGCCGGCCTTCTCCAATAGTCGCAGCTTGGAGGACTTCCTGGACAACACCAACCACTACAATGATTCAGCACCGTGGAGTTTCTTGGCTCACAACAACTTGGCCTTTGACTTTGGCTTTGACCACAATGTCACAGCTGATGCTGAAGACCACGAGGACAAAGCCAAAAGGGCTGTTGCCGCCATAGAACGGGACTTCCATCTTATTCTTGTTTCTGAATACTTTGATGAGTCCATGATCCTGCTCAAACACGTCCTTTGCTGGTCCCTGGAGGATGTGGTTTCCTTTAAGCTCAACATTCGCAGTAATAGAACTCGTCATCAAATCTCACCAAACACTGCAGAGAAAATCAAGCGCTGGAATGCTCTGGATTGGAGTCTCTACCTGCACTTCAATGCCACCTTCTGGCAGAAAGTAGACAGTGTTGTTGGAAGAGAGCAAATGAAGAGTGAAGTGTCTCAGCTGAGGGAGCTACAGGTCAAGCTAGCAAACACCTGCCTGAAAGGGGGCGGAGCTGTCGACCCATCCCAGGTGAAAGACGCTGCCCTGAAGCCTTTTCAGGCTGGAACAGCTGTTATTCAGGGCTATAACCTGAAACCAGATTTAGACAACCAAACCAGAAAGCAATGTCAAAGACTCATAACTCCAGAACTGCAGTACACGCTGCACCTGAAGTCCCTGCAGTTCCTTGTTCAGCAGACACAGGTCAAAAGGATGGTTCCTCCATAGCATCAACACAGGGAGTGGTCAGAGCTACGGGAGCCTGCTATGGACAAGTCAGTACACACAAAATCACAATTCTCAGGACAGACCAAGTCAGACAGACCTGTGGAATAGTCTCTTTTTACTTTCTATGAATATTGTGTCCAGGCAGCAGGAGTGGGAGTCAGTATGTGTGTGTCAGCGATGGAAATTATCACCCGCCAGATGTGGGTGAATTTAATCAGTTTAGCAGCTACTGTCAGATCTGCACCAATTGTATATGCCAAGTATGTCTGCTTATTTTTCATTGGCCGATAAGTCCCCTTTTCAAGTAATTCATTTTTGTCTTTTATTATCTACAAATTTGCAGATCAGCATTACAGGCCCGAGAAGTACAAAGAGAAGAAGTACAAAGACCTACTAAACCAACTACCAGGTTCTGCTTTCAAGTCTCAAACAAGAGAGAAACTCTCACTGTCCTCAAATACGTTTTGGAGAGATTGTTGTTATGAGTTGGGTGATATATCTGATGTGATGGAAAAAGCTAAAATGTATATGTAGTCTGGGTAAAATAGCATGCTTACAGAGGAATACCTTCAATCACTTGCACTTATTGTGCATAACTTGCTGAATCTGTGCACTCACTGTTTGTCTGTCTAGTCTTGAGTTAAAATGCTGATTGCAAAGTCAAATTCCTGTGTCTCCACCCTGATGTATCATAAAATGTGATGTTGTTTCTGGGATATTGTTTAAACTACATGTATTTGATCATCTCTTTCTGTTCTCTGTCTGTTCTCTGCTGCTCTAAGTCATTTACATGGACACACCAAAAGAAACACCAAGAGATTCATTATTTTATTTAATTTTTTTTTATTTTTTTCAAGAGAGGAAAGGAAATGGAGCGCAAGAAAGAAAGGAAAAATTAGAGATAAAAAGAAGGGAAAGGAAAGAGAAAGAGAAAGAAAGAAGGGGTTGTGTGTGGGAAGGCTGGATGTTTCTCCTGTTCCCTATTTTGCAGTTTGTCTGGTTATGGAGTTTCTTGCTGTGTGCAGTCCGTTGGATTTAAACGGTGTAGCGTAAGCTCAGTCATCTCCTGCAGGTGAACTGATGAATTTCCAGTTGTTTTATGGGGTTTTTGTCAAATCAAATCAAATCAAATTTATTTGTATAGCGCCAAATCATAACAAAGTTACATCAAGGCACTTTACATATAGAGCAGGTCTAGACCAAACTCTTTATAAATTTATTTAAAGAGACCCAACAGATCCCCCGATGAGCAAGCACTTGGCAACAGTGGCAAGGAAAAACTTCCTTTAAGAGGCAGAAACCTCGAGCAGAACCAGGCTCAGGGGGGGCGGCCATCTGCCTCGACCGGTTGGGTTGAGAGTGGGAGAGAGAGAGAGAGAGACAGGCATTGGGGGGGGGGTGTAGGCAGGAACATGTTGCTGCATGAAGTTCATGGAGTTGAGCAATAATACAGAATTCATGAAATATGGGACCAGCAGGTGTTGCAGGAACATGGGATGGAGATGAGTCACCACCTGCAGGATGAGGACAGGGAGAGAGAGGAGAGGAACTGGGAGAGACAGAGACTTTGGCAGAACATGGTTAGTAAATGTAGTATAAATGCATAGAACTGGGTGAAACTGTTTTTTTTTTTAAGAAGGATGGTTTTTATCAGCGCATGCAAGGAGGGAGGGAGAGAGAAAGAGGGAGAGAGGGTGACAGGGAGAGACAGAGAGAGAGAGAGAGAGAGAGAGAAGCTCAGTCCTTCCCCCAGCAGCCTAGGCCTATAGCAGCATACCTAAAGAGTAGAGGACTTTAACTTTTTAACTATCAGCTCTGTCACACAGGAAAGTTTTAAGCCTGGTCTTGAAAGTTACTGAAGAGTCCGCCCCCCGGACCGATACTGGAAGTTGGTTCCATAGAAGAGGAGCCTGATAACTGAATGATCTGCCTCCAGATTTACTCTTGGAGACTCTAGGAACCATAAGTAAACCTCCATCTAGAGAGCGGAGTGGCCTGCTAGGACAGTAAGGAACTATGAGCTCTCTGAGATATGATGGAGCTTGGCCATTAAGAGCTTTATATGTTAAAAGAAGGATTTTGAATTCCACTCTATATTTCACTGGCAGCCAATGAAGGGCAGCTAACACAGGAGAGATATGATCTCTTTTCCTAGTTCCTGTTAATATTCGTGCAGCAGTGTTCTGAATTAACTGAAGGCCTTTTAGAGATTTGTTTGGACATCCAGATAGTAATGAGTTACAGTAGTCCAGCCTAGAAGTTACAAATGCATGGACTAGTTTTTCTGCATCATCCTGAGAAAGGATGTTTCTGATTTTCTCAGGTGGAAGAAAGCTGCCTGACTAACTTGTTTTATGTGAGGGACAAAGGACATGTCCTGGTCAAAAATTACTCCAAGGTTTCTTACAGTGGAGCTGGAAGCCAAAGTAATGCCGTCCAGACTGGTGAGATGATTAGATAGTATTTTTCTGAGGTGCTTAGGACCGAGTACAATAACTTCTGTTTTGTCAGAGTTGAGAAGTAAAAAATTTCCAGTCATCCAGACTTTTATGTCTTCAAGACATGCCTGCAGTCTGACTATCTGACTGACTTCATTTGGCTTCATTGATAAGTACAGCTGAGTGTCGTCTGCGTAGCAGTGGAAGTTGATGCTGTGTTTCCTGATAATGTTGCCTAGAGGAAGCAGATAAAGCGTAAAGAGGATTGGTCCAAGTACCGAACCCTGCGGGACTCCATGACTGACTACAGTACATGAGGAGTAGCTGTTTACATGAACAAACTGATGTCTGATAAGATCTGATCTGATAAGTAGGATTTTAACCACCTTAGTGCAGTTCCTTTAATTCCAATTTCATGTTCCAGTCTCTGTAGTAAAATATTATGATCTATGGTGTCGAATGCAGCACTAAGATCTAGAAGGAGAAGTATGGAGGCTGATCCATTGTCTGAGGACATTAGAATGTCATTGGAGACTTTAACCAGCGCTGTTTCTGTGCTGTGATGGGCTCTAAATCCTGACTGAAACTCTTCAAACAAACTGTTCCCATCCAGATGCTCGTGTAGTTGTTTTGCTACAGCTTTCTCAATGATTTTAGAAATAAATGGAAGGTTCTATATGGGTCTATAGTTTGCCAAAACATCTGGATCAAGATTAGGCTTTTTAAGCTGGGGTTTGATGACCACAGTCTTAAGTGCCTGAGGTACATAACCCAGAAATAAAGTCAGATTAACCAAATCTAGAATGAACGGCTCAATTAAATAAAAGATCTCTTTAAAGAGGCTAGTTGGTACTGGGTCTAATAGACAGGTTGACGGTCTGGATGATGAAACTATAGAAGCTAGCTCTGAGAGATTCAGAGGTGAGAATGATTCCAGATGTAAAAGAGGCGTCGCAGCTGATTCAGCAGTTGCCGTCTTCAGAAGGGGATTTTTATCTAACGTAGGCAAGAGCTGATAAATTCTTCCTCTGATCGTGAGAATTTTATCTGTAAAAAGTTAATAAAATCATTACTGCTTAGAGCTAAGGGGATCACTGGTTCAACTGAGCGTTTTTAGGCTGTCTTTCCAGGCTCTGTGAGACTCTTCTGACTTACTGGAACGCCAGTTTCTTTCTAATTTCCTTGATGTCTGCTTCAAGGCACGGATTTGGTAATTATACCAGGGAGCCATCCTCCTCAGATTGAATACTTTCTTTTTGAGAGGGGCGGCATTATCAAGATTCGAACGCAGTGTGGCCATAGTGCTAGTCACATGGTCATCAACCTGCGTATGGGAGAAATCCTCATTTGAATTTAGATATGGCATTGTTGGGAATGATGACCAAATGTTCTCTTTAAATTTAGCCACAGCAGCTTCAGATAAACATCTTCTATAGCTGAATTTATTCCTCAATGCTGTGGAGCCCATTAAAGTAAACTCAAATGTAATAAGGTAATGGTCAGACAGGAGAGAATTTTGGGGAAGAATTTTTAGCTTGTCAATTTCAATGCCATAAGTTAGAACAAGATCAAGGATATGATTGTAAAAGTGAGTGGGTTCATTCACATGCTGGGAAAAGCCAATTGAGTCTAGTAGGAAAAGAAACCCAGAACTAAGGCTGTCGCTTTCTACATCAACATGTATATTGAAATCTCCCAGAATAATGATTTTATCTGTACTAAGTACTAACTCTGATATAAACTCAGAAAACTCTGATAGGAACTCTGAGTACGGACCAGGTGGACGGTATACTGTAACTAACAGAACTGTTTTTTCACCTTTCCAGTCCGAGTGGGAAAGACTAAGAGTGAGGCTTTCAAAAGACCTGCAGCCAGATTTTGGTCTAGGGTTGATTAATAGGCTTGACTGAAATATTGCAGCCACCCCCCCTCCTCGACCTGTGGTACGAGGGATATGAAAGTTAACATGAGTTGGGGGTGTAGCTTCATTAATGCTAACATACTCATCCTGCTGCAGCCACGTTTCAGTTATACAAAATAAATCAATATGGTGATCAGCTATGAGATCGTTAACTAGTAGAGATTTTGATGATAATGATCGAATGTTCAACAGTCCACATTTGATCGCAGTGTTATTTGACTGAATTTGTGGCTGCTTTAATTTCAGTTAGGTTTTTGTTTTTAGCTCCTGTTCTGTTTAATTTGGGTTTTTTAACTTTTCTAAATTTAGGTGGTCGGGGGACAGACACAGTTTCTATAGACCTAAACATAGACAGAGACTCTATTCTATTCTCGGCAGATGACCGCTCTGACTGAGGCGCAGAGGAGCGTGTTAAACTGCGGCTCTGCCTCCTGGTCTCGACCCGGGATTGTCAGGGTTTTGGATTTCTAATAAAATCGGCCATATTTCTAGAAATGAGAGCGGCCCCATCCACGGTGGGATGGACACCATCTCTCCTAATTAGACCAGGTCTCCCCCAGAAAGACCTCCAGTTATCTATGTAGCCCACGTTGTTTTCGGGACACCACCTCGACAGCCAGCGGTTAAATGACGACATGCAGCTGTACATGTCATCACTGGTCCGATTGGGGAGGGGGCCGGAGAAAACTACAGTGTCCGACATCGTTTTAGCAAAAGTACACGCCGATTCCACATTCATTTTTGTGACTTCCAACTGGCGAAGTCGGGTGTCGTTACTGCCGACGTGAATAACAATATTAGCATATTTCCGTTTACCCTTAGCCAGCAGTTTCAGATTAGACTGGATGTCGCCTGCTCTGGCCCCCGGGATACACTTCACTATGGCCGCCGGTGTCGCTAACTTCACGTTCCTCAGAATAGAATCACCAATCACTAGAGTCGGCTTTTCAGCGGGTGTGTCGCTGAGAGGGGAGAACCTGTTGGAAACGTGAACTGGTCGGTGGTGAACCGGGGGCTGCTGCCTACGACTATGCCTCTTGTCTCGGACAGTCACCCAGCCGCCCTGACTAGATCCCGACTGCTCGGGAGCCACTGGGGGGGAGGAAACTATCTTAGCTGCCGTATGAACTCGTCTAGGTTGGCCCGCACCGGCTACAGGAGTGAGGCTAGCTACACTGGCATAAGCTGGGCTAGCTAAAGTGCGGAGCCGGGATTCTAACTCATTAATCTTCGCCTCCATTTCTACCATCATCCTACATCTATGACAAGAGGTGCTATCATAAAAGGAGGCAGAAGAATAACTAAACATGAGGCACAGAGAACAGGAGAGGAGAGGAGAAGGAGGAACAGAGAGTGGAGACAGAGAGCTAGAGGACATTGCTAATCGGGTAGTTTGATTAGCGGAGGAGCAGAAACGGTTATAACCTTTGGAGAAAGGGGAGATATTGACTTCTAAAACCTAGTGTTGGTGTGAAAATAATTTTCTGCCTGATTACTCGAGTGAATTAGGAAATAATAGCAGAAGAACAGTGGAAACAACACAGAGATGACAAAGCACAATAGAGAGCTCAACCGCCAGTAACCGCCAGTGACCGCCAGTGACCGGAAATCCTTTTTTGTGAAACCAAAAAAGCCAATGAACCTCTTCCATCTGGAATTGTTGGTGTGCTTTCTCTTCTTCATCTTCCTTGGTCCGTCTGGAGGCAGCTCAGAGCTGGCCTGTGGATTTTCAGGTGCTGGTCCAGGCCTAACTTCTTCCACTGGAGTCTGGTTGTTATTGACTTCCTGCTTTTTGGCATTGGTCACTTCAGCCACTTCCATTTTATTGGCCTCTGTAACTTCAGCTGCTTCCTGCTTGTTGGCTTCTCTCACTTCAGCAACTTCCTGTTTGTTGGCCTCTGAAACTTCAGCCGCTTCCTGCTTGTTGGCTTCTCTCACTTCAGCAACTTCCTGTTTGTTGGCCTCTGTAACTTCAGCAACTTCCTGTTTGTTGGCTTTTCTCACTTTAGCCACTTCCTGTTTGTTGGCCTCTGAAACTTCAATAACTTCCTGCTTTTGGCCTCTCTCACTTTAGCCACTTCCTGTTTGTTGGCCTCTCTCACTTCAGCAATTTCCTGTTTGTTGGCCTCTGTAACTTCAGCAACTGCCTGCTTTTGGCCTCTCTCACTTCAGCCACTTCCTGCTTGTTGGCCTCTGAAACTTCAGCAACTTCCTGCTTTTGGCCTCTCTCACTTTAGCCACTTCCTGTTTGTTGGCCTCTCTCACTTCAGCAATTTCCTGTTTGTTGGCCTCTGTAACTTCAGCAACTGCCTGCTTTTGGCCTCTCTCACTTCAGCCACTTCCTGTTTGTTGGCCTCTGAAACTTCAGCAACTTCCTGCTTTTGGCCTCTCTCACTTTAGCCACTTCCTGTTTGTTGGCCTCTCTCACTTCAGCAATTTCCTGTTTGTTGGCCTCTGTAACTTCAGCAACTGCCTGCTTTTGGCCTCTCTCACTTCAGCCACTTCCTGCTTGTTGACCTCCATTTCCATCAGATTGGACATGTGTTCTGGTTGGAGTTTGCTGTTTTTACCTTGCGAATGCAGCAACTTCTGCAGCCCGTGAATACGTCGGTTCTGTGTTTCCACTGTGAAAATGAAGTCCACATTGTCCTTTTTTGTGGCGTTGTTCAGCTCTCTGGTTTTCTTCAACAGAGCCATTGCGTTTTTGTACATCTCGCTCATTTCTTTGTGGGACTCTGTCAGGTTCTCCACCAACTTCATCAGCCTCTGCTCCCTCCCTTGGTTTCTGAGTTTCTCCACAGTTGTCCTCTGGCTCTTCACCGTCCAGCAGCTCTTCCTTCTTTGAGGACTCTGAGGTGTTTGGAGATGATCTGTTCTGCGGTGGCTCTGTCTTTTTGAGCATCTCATCGTACCTGATGTAGTTGGAGAACATAAGTTTCACTCTCTCCAGTTCCTCCCTGAGTTTGGACTCATTCTCTCAGCCCTCTGTGTTTCTGCTGCTCTCAGGGCCTGTTCATCCTCCAGAGCCTTTTTTATCATTTCATTTTCCCTCAGCAGGCCTTCTTCTGCCGTGTTGCCGTTATTTTGGCCTCCACGTGCGATCTTCATCTTCTTTGGCATGATGTTTGTGTTTGATGGTGTGCTCTGATTTCTCAAACACTGTAGTTCTCCTGTGCCTGTACTGTGATGTGACTTTGTCTGCCAGCTGGTATTTACATGGAATTATGGGGAGTCACTTTAAAGGCAACTGAATCATTTCAAAGGCGATGGAATCTTGTCCCAGTGATGTCTTATAGAGCAGAAGACAGAGTTTTGTTTTTTAATTATGTATTATATTATCTTCTACCCACGTTCATTATTCTAATTGACCACTAGCGTGCAGTTACAGTCTATTGGTGTAACACATCATGGATTCTAGGTCTCCCACATGAATGCCTTTTATAACAGGCATAACTAACCCTAACCCTTCAAGCTACAATGAGAGCGACAAAAACATGCAGGAAATTTCAAGTTGTTAAATCCCTTCACCTGTAATACACCGCATCGAACACCAGAGGCCAGTATTGGCCAGGACCTGAGATCACATCCACCTTCTGTGGAGGAGATCTGGAGATCTGGAAAATCCAGCTTGGGAAGTGCTCTTTGACTTTTTTCTGGTTTCCTGAGGAGAAAAACAGATCAGTCAGATGGGGTGACAGGAACATGAACAGGAGTCCTAAACATCTCTTTGCTTCAGCATTCATCAGGATGAAGGAAGGGATCTGGAAAAGGTAAAGTCCTGTTCAGTCAATGCCTCACTGTGTTCTTTCTGCAAAGTGGAATCAATAAAGTTTTGTTTCAACACGTCATCGTTTAAAAGTTGGTTGTATTTTGCATTTGTCAGCTGAATCCACAGAGTCACTGAAATGATGAAGTAAATCCAGGAAAGGAAAAACATTTGGCTCTGAATCTCAATGTAGATTTGAACAAAGAGCTCCAGCTGAAGAAAACAATGCTGTCTGTTTCCAGATGATGAAGAACTCAGTTCTCAGTTGATGCTCAGTTATGTCCATCTAGTGGACAGATGGTAGAAGCTGATTCCTGAAAAGAGGAAGTGACTTTTCCTCAGATCAAACTGTTGAAGGAGAACGAGCAGCTTCTTCCTCACTGACTCACTCAACCTCTGTCTCCTGGGTTTGGATTTAGGTCTGGGTCTGGGTCTGGGTCTAAGACCAGGTGGGCCTGCTCAGAGTCTCTGTGTTGGATGTGAGCTGCTGAAATCTCTGAACACCATGACACAGATAATATCAGTCTGATGTGTCATCTGTAATCCAGATGTTGTCAGCAACAAACAGATGTTCCTGACAGAAGCTGTGCTGATTCACTTCAAGCAGCACATGAGCCTCTTTCTCAGGAGCACACACAGAAAAAAAATGTTCTATTCCAACAATATATGTGATGTCCTTGTGTATGAATGAATGTTTCACTGATGCAGATTTTTACAGAACAACATCAACTAATAACTCCACAACGAGACTGTGTGACGTCACCGGAGATCAAAGGCTATCCTGCTAACTATTAATGCACCCACCAGCAGAGACATAAATCAGCTCCCCTGATGACTGTGAGGTGACAGACGGGGTTCTGATTTTCCTAAAGTTTTGCAGGTAATAGAAAGCTGCCCTCCTGACTTGTTTTATGTGAGGGACAAAAGACATGTCCTGGTCAAAAGTTATAGTTAATGGTATCATCAATAATGTGATGTGGATCCATCTGCTTGAGGGGGTGGGGCACACACCTGAACACATCACAGACATAAAAGTTTGAGGATTCATTTTTGTGTGTGTGTCTTCAGAGAGGAGGTTCAGGAGTAAATTAGACTGTGGTATTGATGGATTAAATCAATGCAAACATACAAAATTTGGATCAGATGTCTGCACACTGTGTGTGTTATGGAAATGATGCCTGCTGGTATCAGATATTATAGTAAAGCTAACTACAGAACCACAGTGGCACCACCTGTGTTTTTTTTCCCCCCAGGCGGAAAATGGAGGCGTATTAGAGGGCAGCTTTTATTTGCTCATACTAAATTAACTACACTAAAGACTAAACTAAACAAAGGATAATTAAGTTTGATACATTTTATGTTTTTGATGTTTACATAGAAATTAGTGCATTAGAATAGAATCTAATAACCTAATCATGTGTTAAATATGCAGCATGAAACTTTTATCTTTAAGCAGAGTAGTGACTACTAGTCAGATGAATGTCATGAAGTAAAATGTCCAGCTTTCCCTTTGTCATATTGACAGGTAAAGGAGTGTGTGTTCTGTATGTTACTTTATTAAATATTTTATTTAACTTTATGGTAGAGGGTTAGGCATTTTTTTTTTTTTTACATTTTTGATTTGAGGGCCAGCACAGCGGCCTCACAGCAAGAACTTTGTGTGTTTGATTCCCTGGCCTGGGGTCTTTCTGTGCCAAGTTTGTGTGTTCTCCACATGCCTCCTGGTACTCCGGTTTCCTTCAAACTGATTTTAAAGTGTGAGTGGTTGTTGTTCATCTCTGTCTGTCCACATGTGTTGGCCCTGCGATGTCCAGAGTGTACACTCCCAGTATGAGCTGGGATAACTGGAATTCATTTTGGAGTAATGTTTAACATTAATACTTTGGATATTATCATTTGTTTAACATCTGACTTTTTAATATGAATGACCTTCCTATGACCTTCCTGTTTTAGCCTCTTTTCTCCTAAGATCAGCAAAACTGACCTCGATAGTCAAAATTTGCTCAATCACGTCAACTCATCCAGAGTGAGATTAGTTTACAGTAACCTAAATTCCCAGACAGTTAAGTTTTGGAAAGGCCTCTCCTATTCCCCTTCTTTCTGCTGGTCAGTCTTTGGTGGGTTTTCTCATAAAGGACTGAAATGAGATGCAGTGTACATGTTGACACATTGCTAAATTACCTCCAACATTCTGTGACTGTGACTCCTACAAAAGGTCTGACTTAGAGAGCTGCTCATAACTGCTCATAACGAGAATCTGAAAGGAGAGAAATCCATTCATAAAGGAAAATGCCAACCAACACAGTGATCACCAGCTCTTCCAAATCAACCAAGAAAACTGCTGCTAAAGACAAATTCTAAACTTAACTAAACTTAAACCCTGATGAGAGAGTCAGGTGGATTAAAGTGTTGTTTGACTCGGTGCACTGAACAAGCTGTGTACAGCCAACAACAACAAGATCCATTTAAACAGTCCCTCAAGGCACAAAGTCAGCTCCAGAAGAAGTTACAAGACAAGGAGGAGTGACTCTTTTGGAAAGGTTCATAATTATAATTCTTAATTCAGGCCTGTTTCAAATACTTATTTAATGTATGCAAAATGTAATTAATACATTTATATACATCTCTTTGGCTACTGATATCTACAGTTTGTTGGTCAAATACAAATTAGTTTTTCTGAACTAAGATAATAGTTTGAATAGCAAACAAAAAAAAAAAAAACAGATTTATAGGCATTTACTTTGATATTTACAGCTCAAACATTTATATTGACATCTTTAAATCTGTAACCTGCCTTATGCAGAATCTAAAGGAACCCAGAATGTCTATTTTTTTTTTTTTCTGGATAATTTCTTCTAATCTACAAAAACATTAGATTCGGATAAAACACAGCTGATGAAGACACTGGAGCGGCTCTTCCTCAACCTCCTCAGGCCCCAAGTGCAACATGCCCAGGACCCCCTACAGTTTGCCTATCGGGCAGGTGTTGGTGTGGAGGATGCCATCCTGTATCTTCTGCATCGCGCCCACTCGCATCTGGATAAGGGAGGCGGCACGGTGAGGATCCTTTTTCTGGATTTCTCAAGTGCCTTTAATACCATCCAGCCCCTTATGCTTCAGGACAAACTGCTGAGGATGCAAGTGGACCCCTGCTTGGTGTCCTGGATCTCCAACTACCTCACCGACAGACCGCAGTATGTCAGGCTGACGGACACCACGTCTGACACTGTGGTCAGCAGTACAGGAGCACCGCAGGGGACAGTGCTGGCCCCCCTTCTCTTCACCCTATACACCTCAGACTTCTGCTACAGCTCGGAGCTGTGTCACATCCAGAAGTTTGCAGATGACACAGTTATCATGGGGTGTATTAGGGATGATAGAGAAGAAGAGTACAGGAGTCTGGTGAATGACTTTGTTGTCTGGAGCCAAAGGAACCACCTGCACCTCAACACCTCAAAGACTAAAGAGCTAGTCATGGACTTTGGGAAGTCCAGACCGTGTCCACGTCCAGTGCTGGTCAGGGGTGATGAGGTGGAGGTTGTAGGTAACTACAAATACCTTGGAGTTTGGCTGGATAACAAGCTGGACTGGTCATGTAACTCAGAACACCTGTACAAGAGGGGCCAGTGTAGACTGTACTTCCTGAGGAGACTGCGATCTTTTAACATCTGCAGGAAACTGCTGCAGATGTTTTACCAGTCTGTGGTTGCCAGTGCCCTCTTCTATGCTGTGGTGTGTTGGGGTGGCAGTACATCCACAAAGCACTCAAACAGGTTGGACAAGCTGATCAGGCGAGCTAGCTCTGTGGTTGGCACAAAGCTGGACTCTCTGGTGACAGTTGCAGAGAGGAGATCCAGAAACAAACTGCTGGCTATTATGGACAACGCCAGTCACCCTCTGCAGCCTGTCATCAGTGCACAGAAAAGCCTGTTGAGTGACAGACTGCTTCTCCCCAGGTGCAGAACCAACAGATTCAAAGACTCCTTTGTCCCCCGAGCAATAAAACTGTATAACTCTGCACTAGGTGGGAGGGGGAGGAGTAGCAGGAAGAAAGAGGGATTGGAGAAGATGGGACACTAAAACTGAATATTTATGGTTGTACATTTGTTGTTTATATATTTCAAACTGTGTGCTTTCTTTTACTGTTCTTGTCGGTGCTGTACCTGCTGGAACAACAATTTCCCTGACGGAGACCTCCCAAGGGATTAATAAAGTCTATCTTATCTTATCTTATCTTATCTTATCTTATTTTATCAGTATTATTCACATCTGTATTTCTGATTTTGGCTTCAAGAAGGCAAATGCACCACGAACCCAAGCTAAATGGGAAACGAGAAAAAGGTTTTCTGTCAGAAATTCTTTGAGGTAAGAGCTCAGAAAACCAGCTCTAATATGTGTTCAGCTGTGTGGCAATAAGAGACTTTCATCTGGGAGAATGTGGTTTGAGTCTCACTGTCTATAGATTTAGTTAACTATTCTTTCCGTTAAATGCCTTGAAGTCACACGAAATGAAAAAGAATAAATCTGCATACATCAGATAAACCTACAAAGACTCTAACTCCGACTGCATCTTAGCACTTCTATGAGTGTTTCTTCTTACATTATCTCACTTTACTTCCATCGACATCATAAATTTCAGTATGATTTATGTACATTGTCCACTTGTCAAAAACGCTGTTCAGACCCACAAATATCTGGCTTTTATTGGGAATGGAAAAGGTAACAACTGGCTTTCAGGGCAATTAATATATGCAGTGGACTGGATGGTACTCATTACCTATGGAAACAAATATTTTTGAAGGAAATAAAAGATTAGGGATTGCTTCTTGGAGTCAGGAGCTGTGAAACAACCCTGAATATCCTCCTCATGACACCACTTTCAATTAAAGAAACTAAAATCAAAATTAGCAGGTACCCTTTTTTAAAAATGTGAGTAAACTTGTCTATAGAATCAGATTTACTGCCAGTCAGGTTTGCCTTACTGCTCAGACTGAAGACACATAACGGGGAGGAATGGTGTCATCAGAGCATGCAGAGACAAATGCTGCTGGCCTTGTTGCTACTGATTTAAACAGCTCTGTCACATTTCATCTCCACGTCAGTGCTCCTGTACAACAATTGAAATCCTCATTATCTCAAATCAACTACTATTTCACAGCACAACTCAGAAGGTGACATTTGCTACATCTCAGTCGAGGATGAGACTTTAATGGAATCCATCCTTTCCCTTCCCTGCTTATTATGATTGATAAAAACAGCGGCAATACTTTGTACACTAACAGTTAGTTACTGTCAGAGAAAGTTCTTGGTGTGCACCCACAAGTTTTCCTTCTGAGAAATTAATATAAGGCTGACCCCCCGGCCTAAAAAGACAAATGAGCATAAGATATCAGTAATGTTGTTACGATTTGGTGCTCTATAAATCAATTTGATTTGAGTTAACAGGTACTTTGACTCTTTGCAGGGGACAGTTTCTTTAGCCAAAATGCCATCACAACCAAAACCTTGAATTCTCTTTCGGCTCACTGATGGAAGATCATGACTGTTGCTCCCTGCTGTGATGTCTGCAATATAAATTGAGAGCCTACTTTGGCTCATACAGACATCCTTCACTATTCTACTGGAAAATGGACATGCGGCCTGAGAGTGTGTTAAAAATGTCATATGTGTGAGTCTCACGGTCAACAGCTGTCAGTCCTACAAATAGACACTTAATACTTATATTTGGTGATTAAGGTTCCAATCCACATAAAGATCAGGGATGAGACAGCGTTCCATCTGATGCTGCTATAGACATGTATTAATTTATTTCATTTATAGATGTTAAAAGGACATTTGCTTTTCTTCTTCCTTTGGGCAATAAGTGGGTTGTCGAATTGACATAATTGTTAGACAAATTCCAGTAAAATTATCCAATTACTTCTTTAAAAGTTCCCGCCTGAAGCCAAATATTCGTAATTGGGACTCATTCATGTTTGCACTGCGTGTAACCACCACTCCTGTTTCTGTTCCTGTCAGAGTATTTAAGAGGTGATCTCTCACCTGAAGCCACCACAGGCTGAAAGCAGGAAGGAAGAGGAGAAGAGAGTCTTGCTACAGGTTTGCTATAGACTCATCTGTCATCTGTTACCTTATTTAAAGAACTGATTACCAGAAGAAGTTGGCTGCTTCCTGCACAAAAATGGACAACATGAACAGGTCTTTTTTCTCTCTCTCTCTTCTGCAGCATCCACCATGAAGCCTTTGTCTTTATTCATATGTGCCATGATGGTTCTGACTGGAGCTAATGGTAAGTATTTACCCAGAATATTTTTGGGTGTCATTTTTTATATCCTCACTTTATACTTTTTTCATCTGATAAAAGCCTGAAATTTGGTGCTTTTAACGTCTTCACCACATTTCTGACTTCTTTACAGATGTAATCTTTGCTTACAAAAATATGAAAATATCTGTGTATGAAGGAACATGTTGTCCTACTTTAGCAGCAGATGGACAGTGTTTCTTCAACTGTACCAATAATCGCAGTCTTGTATAGAGTACCCAGCAGCATAAAATTACAGTTAGCTTACTGGAAAACAATTAGAGTAAAGTGAATGTCACCTATTAGAATACTAGAGTGAAAGTCTAAAAGTAGTTATTTGCTGTAATCGAGGGTCAAAAGTTATTTGATATTAAATGGACTTTAAAAGTGTTAAAAGTAAAAGTAGGAAGTATTTTTTAACAAGTTAATGCTGCCAGTAAAGAAAGGATCCTTTCAAAAAATGTTCACATTTCACATACTTTCAACGAACCAACAAAATGAAACAAACAACCACCCCAGTTTGGTTCCAGCCAAAAACACAAGACCTTGGTCCGTGGAGGACTGAGTATTGGGACTACATAGTGGGAGTCAGTTAGTCTGCTGCACACACACATACACACATTCAGTCATTCAGGGTATACACAGATATCCTGATGTTGACAATGACACAAAAAGAGCTCTGTGTGTGTGAGTGTGTGTTACCAAAAAACTAGTCCATGTTCTTAAAATTCTGTTTTGTTAAATCTTCCAGCTCACCCACATCATGAGGCCAAAGTGGACTGGGAGAACGTTGACTGGGAGGAATATAAGGAACACTTGCGTAAGTAAAACAATGACACAAAAAGAGCTCTGTGTGTGTGTGTGTGTGTGTGTGTGTGTGTGTGTTACCAAAAAACTAGTCCACGTTAT
Source organism: Echeneis naucrates (assembly GCF_900963305.1). NCBI lineage: Eukaryota > Metazoa > Chordata > Actinopteri > Carangiformes > Echeneidae > Echeneis > Echeneis naucrates. Next base: position 853,877 of record NW_021780168.1, read on the forward strand.
TAAAATTCTGCTTTGTTACATCTTCCAGCTCACCCACATCATGAGGCCAAAGTGGACTGGGAGCACATTGACTGGGAGGAATATAAGGAACACTTACGTAAGAAAAACAATGACAAAAAGAGCTGTGTGTGTGTGTGTGTGTGTGTGTGTGTGTGTGTGTGTCTGTGTGTGTATGTGTGTGTGTGTGTGTGTTACCAAAAAACTAGTCCACGTTATTAAAATTCTGCTTTGTTACATCTTCCAGCTCACCCACATCATGAGGCCAAAGTGGACTGGGAGCACATTGACTGGGAGGAATATAAGGAACACTTACGTAAGAAAAACAATGACAAAAAGAGCTGTGTGTGTGTGTGTGTGTGTGTGTGTGTGTGTGTGTGTGTGTGTGTCTGTGTGTGTATGTGTGTGTGTGTGTGTTACCAAAAAACTAGTCCACGTTTTTTAAAATTCTGTTTTGTTAAATCTTCCAGCTCACCCACATCATGAGGCCAAAGTGGACTGGGAGAACATTGACTGGGAGGAATACAAGGAACACTTGCGTAAGTAAAACAATGACACAAAAAGAGCTCTGTGTGTGTGTGTGTGTGTGTGTGTGTGTGTGTGTGTTACCAAAAAACTAGTCCACGTTATTAAAATTCTGCTTTGTTACATCTTCCAGCTCACCCACATCATGAGGCCAAAGTGGACTGGGAGCACATTGACTGGGAGGAATATAAGGAACACTTACGTAAGAAAAACAATGACAAAAAGAGCTGTGTGTGTGTGTGTGTGTGTGTGTGTGTGTGTGTGTGTGTGTGTGTGTGTGTGTGTGTGTGTCTGTGTGTGTATGTGTGTGTGTGTGTGTTACCAAAAAACTAGTCCACGTTTTTTAAAATTCTGTTTTGTTAAATCTTCCAGCTCACCCACATCATGAGGCCAAAGTGGACTGGGAGAACATTGACTGGGAGGAATACAAGGAACACTTGCGTAAGAAAAACAATGACACAAAAAGAGCTCTCTGTATGTGTGTGTGTTACCAAAAAACTAGTCCACGTTATTAAAATTCTGCTTTGTTACATCTTCCAGCTCACCCACATCATGAGGCCAAAGTGGACTGGGAGAACATTGACTGGGAGGAATATAAGGAACACTTACGTAAGAAAAACAATGACACAAAAAGAGCTCTCTGTGTGTGTATGTGTGTGTGTTACCAAAAAACTAGTCCACGTTCTTCAAATTCTGTTTTGTTAAATCTTCCAGCTCATTCACATCATGAGGCCAAAGTGGACTGGGAGGAATATAAGGAACACTTACGTAAGAAAAACAATGACACAAAAAGAGCTCTCTGTGTGTGTATGTGTGTGTGTTACCAAAAAACTAGTCCACGTTCTTCAAATTCTGTTTTGTTAAATCTTCCAGCTCACCCACATCATGAGGCCAAAGTGGACTGGGAGAACATTGACTGGGAGGAATACAAGGAACACTTGCGTAAGAAAAACAATGACACAAAAAGAGCTCTGTGTGTGTGTATGTGTGTGTTACCAAAAAACTAGCCCACGTTATTGAAATTCTGCTTTGTTAAATCTTCCAGCTCACCCACATCATGAGGCCAAAGAGGACTTGGACATGTATGACTGGTATGAACTCTACTACGGTTATAAAAATGCCGCAGAAAAAGGTGTGTCTTCTGTGTATGTGTGTGTGTGTGTTACCAAAAAACTAGCCCACGTTATTGAAATTCTGCTTTGTTAAATCTTCCAGCTCACCCACATCATGAGGCCAAAGAGGACTTGGACATTTATGACTGGTATGAACTCTACTACGGCTATAAAAAGGCAGCGGAAAAAGGTGTGTCTTCTGTGTATGTGTGTGTGTGTGTTACCAAAAAAATAGTCCACGTTGTTAAAATCTTCCTGTTATAACTGCTTTGTTAAATATTGCAGCTCATCATGAGACCAAAGAGGACTGAGACATATATGAGGACATAAAGAGGCTGACCGAGTCCTGTTTTGGATCCTTCTGAGAAACATGACAGGATGTTTGTGTGGTCTCATCTATCTCCAGCAGGATTGTTTTGATGGATCTCTGAGCTGAGGTGATGATGTCACCATCAGTCTCATATCTAATCTGAATTCTCCGACTGTGTTTCCTCTCTCTTGCTGCTTCTGAGGAGCTGGGTTTTCTCTGGGTTTGGGGCCTTTAATAAAACATTCAGCGAGGTCTTTTTCTGCTCTGTTTTGTTCCTTTTTGTCAAATGCATTAAAAAAATAATAAAAAAATAATCTTACACAGTGAAAAATCTTCTGGTTTGTCACTTTGTTTTCTGATTATAAGTTGGGGGGGGGTCATTTCCCTTAATCCAACAGTGGGCCCTTTCAGATAACAAAAAAGCAAGAAAAGAAAACTTCTATGAGAGTGGGTATTTAAATCCTGCTGTTGTGTTCATTTCAGCTAACATCCATTGTGTCCCTGGTCACTTTTGACCGGGAATCATTTTTTTCCATTCTAAATGTGTAATAATACATATATTATCAGCTGATGTTGTATTAGATCTTTGTATCGACTTCAGCTCATATAAGCATTACATGTTTTGAACTTGTATTAGCTGTCTATGTCCTACAGGCCTCATTACAGGCTCATACCAACACATTATATACAAATTAATTACAAATAAAAATAGAAAGAAACCTGTTGTACTTTTTCTCACAGAGTACTTCACTGAAATGTTTAACAAGGTCACTTCTTTGAAACCAAATTATCTAAACTGTGGCACAAAATCGCAACTTTTGTGTTTCCGGTCAAAACTGACCGGTATGGTTTATTTATTGAAAACAAACACCACAGGGAAAACTTATGACAACTATACAACAAATGACTGGTGTTACTACTGCGAAGAAGAAGGGCATTGGGCTCGTGAATGTCTGCACAGGCCATGGGGACGAGGCACAGGATATCCTCAGTTCACACCTCGAGGGCACCCTGGGCATGGAGGCGGTGGGCATGGTCCTGCCTGCCAAATGTCAGCTTCCGGTGGCCAGTTCTGGTCATCCCATGCCCAGTGACACACCCCACAGAGAGACTTGGGTGGCATCTTAACGGCAGACCCGATGCTACTCGTCTCAGTCAACAAACAGGTGCTGCCATTTCTGGTCGATACCAGCGCAAAGTGCTTCACGATGAACACCTCTCGACCAGCTGCACTGTCAGACCAAACTAGAAACAAACTCATGGGTTTCTCTGGGGAATCACAAACTCCGCCATTGACCACTGTGGGGAAGCAAAGCCTTATACATCCGTTCATTTACTCTCCAACCGTGCCTGTCAATCTCCCTTGGTCCATAATGTGTGGACCAGATGGACTCATGGTGACTCTACCAGATGGGACTGAGTTGCCCTGTTCCAGGAACCCCTCTAAACAAGGCAGTTACCTCCTCCAGCCAATGCAAGGTTCCTATGCAGACATCTATTGGGCCGTGCTGAAACCTGAAACTACTGAACACCGTGGCATTCTCTCAGCCTTCATGAGGTGGAAGCCCTGGATCGCGTCCCTCGAGCCTTACATGCCTCCCCCTGATCCTCCATATGTAACATTGTTTTACGATCGCAACCAAACAGGATGGTTCCAGGAAAGGTTCTGAGAACAATTAGAGGGAAAGGACTGGCAGATCTCCACCCGAAACATATACGTCGCTCCTGTGGGAGTGGCAGCAGCGGTGTCTCTTACACCAGAACAATTGCAGTGGTATCAGATGTCAGAGGAGGCCGTCCCGCATGTGTCTCTAGCCTTACATCCTAAACATCAGGCTAAAGAACTGGGTGGAATGGTAAAACTAGGATTATCACAGGATGATTGGGTTATCACAGACATTCGCGGAGTACTCTATACGGCTAGAGCCGACATATACCCAATACAAGTACCGGGTCAAGAGTGGGTCCGGCTGAAGGTGCACAAAAGAAAGTAGACTGAGCCCAGGTGGACGGGTCCTTTCCAGGTGATGGAGAGAACGTCACACGCAGTAAGACTCAAGGGCAAAGGTGACACCTGGTACCATTGGAGTCAGTGCAGAGCGGCAGAGGAACCCCTCAGGATGGTTGCAGAAGTGCAATGAGACCTACAAGAAACGTGCACAGAACCGGCTGGTTCTGAAGCAGACCACTCTGACAAAGAGGCAGAATAATCCTCTGGAGTGGTCCACCGGGACAAGGTAGTCTACCCTTGTACCCAGAAGACCAAGATGAGGGGGAGGTGAAACAGCGCTCCTCCTCCGACAAGTAGCATGCCAAGCTACCACCACACAGATTTGTTCTGACACCCAAATATGCTGCTAGACACCAATGGGGCAGCAGCTGTGGAGCAAGAAGAACAATTCCGAGGGGCCTTTTAGTGATCATCATGTCACAGCATGCCAGAGATTTATGGGACTTAACACATTGAGAAAATGGTGGCTCAAAACCCCCGAGCCATCTAAATGAGAAAACAAGAACAGAGAACATACTTAAAAAGGTGTTAAGGCAGGTCTTACGGCAGGTGAGGCAGAGATGCATCCTCCCACTTGTGAGAGAAAAGAAGCATCACTCATTTTTCAAGGTCAGCTATTTTTTTCTCCAGAGAGTCCCACCAGAGACACAGTTCTCAGTCTTTGCAAAGGAACTTCATTCCTTCATTCAGTAAACAGTTCTTACTAGTTGATGCGTTGCAGTGCCTGATTCCCATACTGGGAGTTGAACCCAGGAGAAAACCAGGAAGCCTAACCACTAGACCATATGGGACACATACATCACAACTAAGGCCGCTTAACAGCCAGGATTGGCTTGCTGATTGATTATGATGAATTGCTGATGAATGCTGATGAACGATTATTATCAGCATGAACAATAAAGAAAAACATGAAAAAAAAAAAGTTTCACACAGAGAGGCTGCAGCCTTGTGTGTACAAAAACTACACAGTCTAGAATTAGTCTGACTTTAGGTCCATCTTTCATGATCTCTAAATATCCTTGAAACCTGCTGATGGTGAGCTCAAAGGTTCTCTGAGGTCTTTTCCTGTTCCATCAGTAACCATCAAAGGAGATACTGATTTGTGATGTCACAAAGGTTCTAATGACATCACAGAGATCAAAGACTCCTCCCATTTTTTCTCCACCATAGCGTGCACACTGTTCATGAAGCTCAAAACACAGTCGTGGTGACACCAGATACCTTTGTAAAGCATTTTCTTCCTCCAATACAAACCACAAAAATGTTGTCACTCTTTTTGCTTTTTTATGATTACACTGTAAAGTAACACTGAAAATGAGGATTTGAAACCTTCACGGTGGGAGCGAGCAGCAAGCGGTGAACGGAACATCCAGCATATACAAAAAGCAGAGGATGGGTTCAAGCCATCACAACATTGAACTTCAGCAGCCGAAATAACTCTGTTGGGAGTGTGTTAGACTAAAGATCCAAACGGTCCCTGGTTTGAGCCTACGTTTTGCCATCTGAGGTGGTCCCTCCAGGTGACAGAGTTCTTTGCTCAGCATGAGGGAACCAGTGTTTCAGCTATTCTGCATTAAACCCCCATTAAACTTCCTTAACCCCACCCCACAAAAATTGCTGTCCTTAACTTTTGAAATCAGCAACTCTAACCCAACTAATAGTACTAAAACCACATATTATTTATAAGAAAGAAAGGAATGGCATTGCTCATCATTTCTGTCCATATTCCATCCAGGTCAACCCGAAAGAGAAGCACAAAGACTTCATCAGTGTCTCTGATTGGAGTGATCTGGGTGAGATCCGAAGAAAACATGGCTCCAGGAATTAATGCTGTTTTTGTAAATGAACACTGAAAAGGGAAAAGAGAGCAAAGAAAATATAAGTCAGATTGAGCTCAAATTCTTAACCCCCACCGCCCAAAAATTGATAGAATCTGTTGTCCTTGTGATTGACTTTTGAAATGGTCAACTCTACCCCAATAAATAGCACTTTCTGCTCTCAGAACACAAGTCTGTGCTTCAGTTTGGCAAATGTTGATGACAAATTCACGACTTTGGCTGATGTCAAAAAATAAATAAAACATTTTGTCCAAATTGCAAACAGGACAACCCCAAAGAGAAACACTCATGCAGAAAGGAATCAATAGTGTCTCTGACTGATGTGATCTGAGTTAGAAGACATTGATTCTTTACTTCTTTATTGTCTTTGTCAGTTAACACTGCCCCAACAAGCAGCACTTCCTGAATTAAAAACTCAAGTCAACACTCAGGTTGGATAATAAATTGTGACTTTCTGAAAACTTTCTCTAAACTTTTCCCCATCAGTTTGTTGATTAAATGTGTTGTCCTCCTTCAGCAGGAAGTTTCTGTGGTCTTGGTAACAGTTTGAAGAACAGAATGATCAGACAACGATCCTCTTAAATTCATGAGGACCGTTAGCATATGGTGAGAGGACTGTTAACTGCAGTGATTAGGGATTAGGGTTGTGTTGTTGCAGCTGATCTCAAGAAATCTATTTAAAATAGCAGACCATCATCATTTTTTACTGAATTTCTGAGCAGGACAATCCCAAAGAGAAGCATTTATGTAGAAAGTTAACAAGCAGCTGTGTTGTGTTAGAAACACCAAACATTTCCAGAAAAGACAGACTGTTCTGTGTATTTCCCTGAAGAGTTGCCAGACTGTGTTCACACCATGATTCCTGCCATCACAGTTCAGCTTTTGTGTCTTTCTTTTGTTATCCTTCACAAAATTTTATTTGATGGCACAGAGGCACGAACTGAAAAAGGGCGGGGGGGCTGTGACTCTAAGTGATAGTCGCCACTGGATGAATACTTGGTTTATAACAGTTTGAGATTTAAATACTTAAAGACTGGAGCCCAAATCCAGCACTTTGGACCACTCAGCCACACTACCACATACCTTTACCGGCTTCACTGTAATTATGTCACATTTTCTGACTCCTCAAAGCTGTGTCCAATGGTTTGGAGGAGATGAGGGCAGGAAAATGTCCTTGAAGCATCCTGGACACACATCCAGAGTGTTTAGATTACAATACGGTCTAATGTAAGTAGTAGAAAGTGGATGGATGTATAGGAGACTGGTGAGGCCACCGCAGTTCAGAAATGGTCCCCAATTCTTATCTGCAAGGAGCACACTTTGGGCATGGACATCGGATCAGTGTTGTTGAGCAGAACAAACCAACACCATTTTGAGGCAACATAGCTTTGAATACGGTCTGAAATGTTTTTTCACAAAGCAGTTTGTCATCAAACTTTTCAGATACTGCTGGTTAATTTCCAGCAACCACACTCTAAAACATTCTTCGCAGAGGATAGTCTCAATCCATCGACTAGACATTGTGATAAGCCCAATGAAGACATAGTGGAACAGGCAATTAAGGCAAGAGTGTTGTGGAGTTGGCCAAGTTTTCCCTCAAATGGCACATGAGCAGTCTTGACGCTCAAGTGACTTACTTTCCAAAACTAATAAGATGGTGCATGATGCTGAAGTACTTCTTCAAGACCGAAGATGTTTCCTCTTCAGCGTGGCATTGTTACGATTGTAAAGACGCCATTTTCAAATGGATGAGCTAGCTGTTAGCAGAGGATGGTTGTGGTATCCAGGTTAAGGGCCCAGAAATCTTCCACTGCACCACTCAGCTGTAAACCACCCCAGATGCGACTTGAACCCACAATTACCAGCTTAGGAGGGTAGGGCCTTATCCATTAGGCCACTCTGCTCATAACTGGCCTCATTTCCTCATAACTGGCTGTGCTGCAGTCTCTTCTGGATCCATTGGTTCAAATCCTCTGTGCTGTTCTGTGACCCAGCTTCTTTGTCTGAGGGCCCTCCTGGGAAAAATTCTTTTTGCTGACTTTGTTTTTGCTTTAAGTCACATCTGTCCTCATTCAACTGAATCCTCAATTAACTGTTCGTAGAAACTGTTGATTCAATTGGTACCTTGACATTTCCCAGTTTTTTATCTCTCATTAATTAAAAACACACAACTCATGGATAGTCTTCTAAAGGATAGACCACAGGCACCAAAATCCAGATTTGAACCGGGTACTCGCCCAACTGAGCTATTTCAGCACTGCACACAGTGGAAATGACTTCTCATTATTGCTTCCATGACCTGGACGTGGAAATAAAGGTGAGAGGCTCCAACTCACCACCTTCAAATTATGATTATCAGAGTATTTTGACATCATCAGGTGATATATCAAAGGCAGCAGCTTTTCAGACTCACACTCACACTTGTGACCGACACAGACATTGTTGCAGAGACAGACTGGTTTTAACAACCTGTGATCTTGGTGCCTCTACATGAGCTGCATCTCGTCACTCTTCATCCCAGAGTAGACTTCTTTTTGAAAACTTTTGTAATCTGATGGGCTGTTCACATTCTCTGAGCAGTCAGGATGGCTGAGCGGTCCAAGGCAATGTGTTCAGCTCGCAGTCTCCTCTGGAGGCGGGGGTTCAAATCTGTTGTTTATGAAATGTCCTGATTGGTGGTTTTTCTGTGTCTGTTATTTTATTTCTTTTATTTTCTTGGCAAAGTTCCTTTAAGGAGATGAAACAAAACATATAATGCAATTTTTTGCAACACTAAGGGCTTGTTGGGGATTTGAACCCAGGACCTAATCGCACCCTAAGCAAGAATCATACCCCTATACCAACAAGCCATTAGCTGCAAGACTTTAATGGACTTCAAAATGTTGCACACCACATTTATCATACAGTCAGACTTTTTCTGAGGGGGAGAGCTTTTAGGTCATCAAAGATCTCACACAGAGCATTGATCATATACTACAACATTTATAGTTCAGTCAGAGAACCAGATCTGCAGGACAACCACAAGAAATGACAGAAAAACCACCAATCAGGAATATTCATCAACAACAGGATTATGTTCCCTCTGTTCCTCAAAGGGACTTCACCAAGATCCTTTTATTCTAGGAGAACCTTGAATGTAAAAAATATATTGTAATGTCAACTAACATCTAAGGAGCCATGTTATTGTTACATTTTCCCAGAATAGATTTTAGATTGTGAGAAAATTCCAATTAATCACTAATCCACTACAGAGGACATCGTGCATCGCCAGCTATATTTCAACTACAATTCATACTTTTAATGTGACTGAAAATACTTCATCTGCAGTAACCCTTTTTTGATTTAAATAAATGTATTTATCTTATTTGAATTCAATTAGCTATTTTCTGTACATCATTACATTTTGTAGTGGCCAAGAGCAGAGCCATGATGCTGCATGCACCCAGAAAACAAAGTACATCTGCATGCAGTGTCTTGTGGCTTTGTGCCCCAGGTGCTTCTTTTTCACATAAGATAGTCTTCTCTTATGAAGTGTCTCTGCAAAGAGCAACGATGAGACAAGTGTGCCATCACAGTCAACAGGCTTGCCGGGGATAAATCTAGTGGAAATTAAGAAGTTTATACACTGATAGGTGCAAACACATTGAGGCGCAGTAAATGTTTTCTTCATGTTGCACACCATCACCATCTGGACATGATAGTTATAGTGTTACCCTACCCTCAGTTCAGAGGCTCTAACGGGCAGACAACTTCTAATTAACCCCACCCATGCCTTGCAGATAAGTTCGTCCTTTGGAAAATCATGAAAGTTCAAGTACAGCTGTCTATGTTTTAATGTTGAGCAGCTCTCTTTGGTGTTTCGTCGGCTCTGTACATGCTCTTATACATAATGGCACCCATGTGTTCATTTCAACAAGGCTTTCTTTCCATCTGCTTTGGTTCCGTATTACTCTCATGTGACTTGCTACCATCTTCATTATGTCCGGTCTCTCATTTGTCTTTCTTTCAAATGTGTCTTTGTTTTCTCTCAAAACATCAAGATAGTAGTAGAGTAAAGTAGAATAAAAGTAGAATAAAATTTCAGGGTTTTCATGTGATGCTCAAAATAAATGAAATAAAGACAAGACAAATGAGTGACTGAACATACAAAACAAGGTAGCAAGTCACTTGAAAGTAATATGGAATGAGGGTTCTGAATGGTGACAGTGGGGCAGCCTTTGTGTTTACATCCTTAGGATGAGTTATCTTCAGCATACAATGAAAATTTGTCCCATTATGGGCAGTAATTTTTTCATAAAGGCAACACAACACAATCTCAAAGTAATCTCAAAGTAAAGTACAATCTTAAAGTGTCTGTTCCTGTTCATTGCTGAATCAAACTCATGAAAACCATCACTTCCTGTATTACAACTTTTACCTGCAGTATCTGGAGAAGAGGAACAGTAATTTAGTGGTTGGTAATGTGTTTAGCAGAAGGAAATGCAGTGATTGACCGCTTTCCACAGGAGACAAACTTTGATAAGAGTCATGATGGTAGCAAATGTTGGTGACATAACACAATGGGCTCAATGGGATTTGAACACAGGACCACTCGCACCCTAAGGGCAAATCATACCCCTACACCAACGAGCCTTTTACGGCATGACATTTATAGCATTTCAAATGTTTTACAAGACATTTATCATGCAGTCAGACTTTTTCTGAGGGGGAGAACTTCTCAGTCATCAAAGATCTCACACTGTATCTCCCAAATTGTAGCCAAATAGCCAAAACTGGCTACAATTTTCTCCACTCTATAGAGCTTATTGGGAGCCGTCTTTACTTTTTGCAACTCGGCTTCGTAAAAAGTGCCCTCGATAGGTTCACCATCGTAGTCTTTGAGTTTATATACCGGGGGTAGTTGTATCTGAGAGGAAAAGAACTTGAGATGTATTTTCCTCGGTCACCTGCTGAGGGGTCATTTTTATACCTTCATGGTAGCTGTTATAACTTTTCACCAAATGTAAAACCTCCAGGTATCTAACCCTAACCTCTACATTAAAGCTTTCAGATCGCTGGCCGTGGCAAAATGTTTTACCTTGTTTCTTCATCAGCCTCTGGAAATTCTTGTTGAAAAATTCTTTACCAGAGTCCGTTTGTAACTTTTCGGGGGTCCGGCTCTCTTGAAAAACAGTCTCTGAGGCGCTTTTATTCTTTAAAACTCTCACGTAGGCCTTTTTGGAAAATACATCTATGCCCGTCAAGAGATAACGATAACCATCGTTGTGCTCGGCCAAAGCCTGCATATCAGAGATCGGCCTGAAATTGAACCATCGGTCGTGGCACGAACACTCAAATGGCACACCTGTGGCTCCCTGTGGTAGGAATGGGCAGCAGTTGTTGGACTAAAGAAAACTCAGCTGTTACTGAATCCGCTGAGGGTCAGGGTTGTCTCCCTTCGATAGCTCAGTTGGTAAAGTGGAGGACTGTAGAGGCTTACAGCTGGAATCCTTAGGTTGCTGGTTCAAATCCAGCTTGAAGGAGGCTGTTTTTTTTCATCGGCCTCATCCAGCACAGTGATGAGTCTGACTACAGACAGGAGGTGACCACAGTTGCATCACTTTTCATGTAGAGCAGCTGTGTTTTATACTGCAGGCAGCACTGAGTTTCTAACATTTGGATGTTGTTAAGAGGATCATTACCATCAGCTGAGAATCAAACATGTGCAGCACGCAGGAATTCTACCACTGAAGTTCAACGAGCATCAAAGGCTTTTGACCATTTCTGTGAATAATGTGGAGAAAAAACTAACCTTCCTCTGGTGTTCGGGTCGGGATTTTTTGGATTTTCTGCTCACAGGTGTGAGAGTAACTGTGTGCATTCTACTGTGGAGTTCATGAGAAAAAATGGGAGGAGTCTTTGATCTCTCCACCACAGAGTGCACACTGTCAATGAAGCTCCAAAGACAAATGTGGTCCTGCCAGATACCTTTGAGTTCTGCAGACAGAAGCAACAACAAAACTGGAACTAATTTTCACTGCACTGACTGCGCCACAGATGTTGCCCCTTACTTTAGTGTTCCTGGTCTGTTTTAACTGCTCTTAAATGAAAACTAAAGTTTTTACTTTAAACTCTTTAGCTGTTAAAACTGTCTCAGAGTGGTTAACATGAGTAACTGCAGTGAAAATAAAACTGGGCACTGAAAATGTCTTGTGGATGGTATCTGGTTTGGTTTCACCTCCACAAAACTTCAGGCTGTTCCAATGAGAGACAAGAAGACTGTGCAGTTAAGTGACTCCTCCCACTTTTTTGTCATGACCTCCACAGTAGAGTGCACTCTGTTAATGAAGCTCAAAAGACAATCATGGTCCTGCCAGATACCGTTGTATCTGCCAGTTTGTTTCTTGTCAATGAAAACCAACCCGCTAATTCAGCCATCTCCCTGTGAACAAATATTACAGTGACAGACGATACAAACCCCAGGTGGGCTGAAATGGGGACCTCTTGATCTGTGTGTGATCTTGTGTTTGTGTGTATGGGTTTTTATTTTTAGTCAGGCGGCCCCTACACTGCCTTTGCCCCTTCGATAGCTCAGTTGGTAGAGCGGAGGACTGTAGTGACTCATCATTGAAATCCTTAGGTCGCTGGTTCAAATCCGGCTCGAAGGAGAGCAGTTTTTTTCATCGGCCTCATCCAGCACAGTGATGAGTCTGCCTACAGACAGGAAGTGGACAGACTGGTCGTCTGGTGTGGTCAGAACCACCTGGAGCTAAATCTGAAGACAGTGGAGATGACAGAGGTTATTTTAATTTATTTTAAAGATGAAATAAGGGCTCGTAGGTGTAGGGCTATGATTCTTGCTTCATGTACGACAGATCCTGGTCCAAGGTTGAAATCCCAGATGAGCCCGTCAGGTCTTGTAGATTGACAAAATTACAATGACAATAAAGGCGATTGTGATTCTGAGGATGGACAAAAGGTCTAAGGCACCAGACTGAAGATCCTTCCTACACAAATGGGCCTTGAACCCTCAAATTCAGACTTCGGCAACATGGCTTGTGGAAGACTCATGGTTTCATTATTTCATAGATAAGTGTCACCTATCACTGCTGTAGAGTCTATAATGTTAACGACTAAAGGGACGAGGCTGCATCACCTGAACAGGGACTTGAACCCTGGACCCTCAGATTAAAAGTCTGATGCTCTACCAAATGAGAATTTGGTCATTAAGAACAGAACAGCGACACACAAACAAAATAATGATGAACAGCCCTTCAAGAAGGGGGACCAGAGGGTGTGTGCCAACTACAGGGTCATCATGAACCTCTGTTTTGGGTGGTGGTTGGATGTTATTGGTTTTTCTTAATCAATATCAAAGTAAATAATGGCAATAAAGGTTAAATAAATAAAGGTTAAATAAATAAAGGTTGCAGACCCCTGATCGAGGGGTATGATTCTGACTTTGGGTGCAAGAGGTTCTGTGTGTAAATCCCAGAGGAGTCCCTCATATGATGTGTCCACTGTCTGCAGTTCCACTATTCAAGTGTCAGTAAGTTAGACAACATGAATTCAGGAAGGCTTCTCTGACTTCAACAGGTTCTGTTCAATGTGCTCTAACTGCTTATAAATGTCTCACTGGATGTTGATATCTCCATATACTTCAATGCAGTCATTTCCTTTGTAAGTCCAACAATCCATGAGGGGAGAAAAATTCATGGCACCCAGAGTGAGAAGCAAACCCCAAAACTAAGGAGCACAAATGCACATTGCATTTATCATACAAGACAAAAAGACTTTTTTTGGTTATTTATGCACTCAAAAGTTTTACCTGTCGCAGGATCTCAGAAGCTAAAGCTGCCACACCATGCAGGGGATGTAGCTCAGTGATCAAGATGGATCCAGTCAAGTGCTGGTAGAGACGATGGAACAGACGATAAACTGACAACAGGACATTAAAATCAGCCACACTCAGAGACCACGTGGCCTAAAGGATGAGTAGTCTGCCTTTGCATCAGAAGGCTGTGGGTTGGAGTCCCTTTGTGGTTGGTCAGAGGTGTATTACAGGTGAAGGGAATAAACAATTTGAAATTTACTAAATATCTTTTTATCTCTCATTACAGCTTTAACTTAAGAAACAATGCCTGGTATAAAAAGCGTTCATGTAGGAGACATAAAATCTGTGTTGTGTTACACTAAGTGACTATAACTCCATAATTAAAAAACAAAGCTCAGGGATTGTCTTTAAAAGGACCCACAACAGCTGCTGAAACTTGGGATTGTAACAGGGATCTTTGAATCTTCAATTTAACGCTCTCCCAAATGAGCTATTTCAGCACAGCACACAGTGGAAATGACTTCTCATTATTGCTTCCATGACCTGGAAGTGGAACTAAAGGTGTGTCCCTATCACCGGCCTTGATAATGATAACTGAGCACCAGTGAGTTCTCTGATCCTCTTAGATGAGTCCTAACAACAGCACTCAGCCGTGTCTCTCCCCAAATGGAAAACTTGGTCCATAAAAGGAAGTAAACGTTGTTGGCAAGATTCGAACCTGCACGGGGAAACCCCAACGGATTTCTAGTCCATCGCCTTAACCACTCGGCCACAACAACCACACACAGCAATGCTCCTGTGACTCAGGATTTTCCAGCCTGGATAGTTTTCTACTCAAAGGACAGGGCACCTTCTTGTTGTGAGGAAGCACAGCTTTCAACCTTTGTGGAAGAGACACACAATTGTGAGGAGCACAAGCGTTGACTGACACAGACGTGGTTTTAGAGAAAAACTGCAAAGAAACTGGCAGCACTGATGCTTTGCTGCTTAAAGTGTCTGTCTTATAAACAGGACATCCTGCATTCAAACCCAGCAGTGCTTCACTCTCAGTGGAGTTCCTGCTCATCACTTCCTGTATTACAGCTTTTACTTGCAGTTTCTGGACAAGTTGCTGTGTTGAGCAGATGGTGATTGCCCTTTTTTAACACAAATTTTGGTAAGAGTCATGATGGTCAGGCAATGATATTGGCTACGTAACACTAAGGGCTCATCCGGGATTTGCTGAGTTAGATGTAACAAACTTAAGTTTCCAATGAGGACTCTGCTCACCATGTCTATTCAACGTGCTGCAGCTGTCACATTCATGCAGCTTGTGGAGAAACACATCTGGTTTGTGATATTTCTTCATATGATAGTGAGGTAAAATGTGTTCAGTGGGATGTGTGTGTATCCAGCAGGACTGACAGCTTCATGTGGGATTCTCACAGAGATGATTCAAACCTGATCACAGTGATCAGTATGGATATACAGTATGTTTGCTGTCAGTGGAGGAAACTCTCAGACAGGACTAATAGTCATGTTTGGGATGTTCCTGGATTTGAGTTGAATGAGTGTAAATTCTCTCTGATTTTAACACACGTTCACACATCCACCTCTATTCAGACATGGAGTTTACATATTGTTTGGAATTCTAATGTGAATGTCACAGACAGCATTTTTTGTCAACACTTGTTCTTATTATTAATGTTAAGACCCAAAAAGCAGCATATTTGATTGATTGTTGTACCAACCTGAAGATGATCAGTGTTTATAGCTCATAACCTGATCACAGATCAATAATCAGCCATTGGAAGACGCTCTGAAACTTTCTTCTGCAGTCAGAACTGATCCACCTTCAGACTGGACATCTTCTGACTGTAGAACTGGAGCTTTTTATACATCTCACTGCAGCACAATAAAGTCCTCTGTGAGTATTGTGTGTCCCACAGTGTACATGACATCTGAGCAGCAATACCTCCACCTGCTGGAGATTTATTGTTACTACAACTGTAAAATAAATATCAGAACATGTTGATTGTTGAGTGACTGCTTTTCACAGGAGACAAACTTTGGTAGGAGTCATGATGGTCAGCCACTTATATTGCAATATTTTCAGATCCTCTGTACATCTTTGTAGTGCTTTTGTGGTGCTGTGGCTTAGTTGTTTGCATGTGTTCTTCAACAACATTCAATAGACATGATGAGCAGAGTCCTTCTTGGAAACTTCACTTAGTTGCATCTAACTCAGCTACATTAGGCAGGTTTCTGAGGAGCTCAGACATCTGGGAGAGACTCGGAGTAGAACAGCTGCTCCTTTCTGATGCTCCACTGACTGAGCTACAGATGATTCAGTAACAGCTGAGTTTTCTTTAGTCCAACAACTGCTGTCCATTCCTACCACAGGGAGCCACAGTCTGTGGCACACAAGTCTGTGCTTCAGCGAGGGAAATGTTGAGGACAAATTTGTGAATTTAACTGATCACAATGAATCAATTTTGTCGAATTTCAAACCAGGACAACCCCAAAGAGAAGCACTTATGGACAAGAATTCATCAGTGTCTCTGATTGGAGTGATCCGAGTTAGATCTGAAGAAAACATGGCTCCAAGACTTATTGTTGTTTTTGTGAATTAACTCCCACAGCTGCCTGTGGGAGTGTTTACTTTCTTAACTCCCACCACCACAAAATTGATAGAACCTGCTGTCCTTGTGATTGACTTTTGAAATCACCAACATTACCCCAACTAATAGCACTTACTGCTCTCAGAATACAAGTTGGTACTTCAGTTCGGGAAATATTGATGACTCATTCAGCTGATCTGAAGAAAACTGTTGGGTTTTTTTTAAATTCCATCCAGGACAACCCCAAAGAGAAGCACTGATACAAAAGGCATCAGTGTTTCTAATTGAAACGATCAGTATAACCCAGAGGTCGATGGATCGAAACCATCCTCTGCTAATGGTGTTTTAGCAACAGCTAGCTGTTCATTATCCAAAGTTTGTCGTACCATAGGTGCTTCAACAAGATACCAACTTTCTTCCAAAAGCTCAAGGTGAGGTGAACTCACAACCTCGGCATCACTCCGCAGGTTACTGTCATATAAGTACCACGCGCACCACACTTTTAGTTCCTCTTTCGGGGGAGAACTGCAACACTGCAACAGTGTTTCTGCAAACAAGGCGAGAGAGGAAGCCTGACAAAAAAATTTTGATCATGTAAACTGATATAGACGATATAATGTATCATTAAATAACTTTAATTCCCTCCCTAACATTGTCTCCCAATGAAGAATACATGGAAATCACTTAGATTAGGCAGAAAGCATCCATCCGAATCGAACGCGAGAGAGTGTGACGTATGCGTTGGGAGAGCAACCAAGAACAACCATGGAAGCATTTAAAAAGCTCAGTCCCCACTTTGGAAACTCAAAGTGACAGTAGTGAGACGGTAGCTGTTAGATTTATATCACATATCACAGAATGCACAGCTTGGACAACTGGCAGTGGTGGGATTCGAACCCACGCCTCCGAAGAGACTGGAGCCTAAATCCAGCGCCTAAATACAGCTAGTGAGGACAGGCAGCATTATCAATGTCCTCATCTCATCCAGAAGGTTTCATCAGACAGATAAGTGATTTAGCTGTCACAGGAGCGCAGAAGCAGTCTGGTTAGCTAAAGCTACCACACCATGCAGGGAATGTAGCTCAGTGGGCGAGCGTACCGCACAGAAAGGCAACAAACGGGCTCGTCCGGGATTTGAACCCGGGACCTCTCGCACCCTAAGCGAGAATCATACCCCTAGACCAACGAGCCATGTGGACTGTGGAGTTCATGACAAAAAAGTGGGAGGAGTCTTTCATCCCTTTGATGTCAGTAGAACCTTTGTGACATCACAGAATCAGCATCTCCTTTGATGGTTACTGATGGAACATTTGTGGCGTTTTTTTTTTTTTTTTTTTTTTCATTATTTACACACAGCACATTCATGTGACAGTTAATGTGACAGTTTATTATATGCTAAAGAAACTTTGGTAAGAGTCATGATGGTCAGCCACATATGTTGGGGGTATTTTCAGATCCAAAATACATCCCTGTACATCAGAGTGGTGCTGCTACGGAGTGTTGCATCAGTGGCCACCATCACTTCAAGGAACCCAAATGGGAAAGATCCTTATTGACAGTATTGTTGCGCTTTGCTACATCTGAACTAAAGATACAAATAAAATAATCTAAATTGGCTTTTATTTTGAAATGCTTGTATGGTGCGACTGCTCTTGTTTTTTCTGCAGCTCAAAGCATCAAGGAGTTGAAACGCAGCATAATGATAAAAATCAACAACCCACCATCGATATCTTGTGATGGTGTGAAGAACATGTGAGCAGGAGAGCAGCTGCTTAAGTTTGTGATGTGTTCAGGAAACAGTCAAAGCTCCATACACAACAACAGTCCTGCTTCTGTTTACCAAAAGCCTCCAAAGTCCACTCAGGGACCTGCTGTGTTTAGTTCACTTGTTGCTGAATCTCCAACAAAGAGCTAAAGTCTTGTGGAGAATGTGGGCATCGATCCCACTACCTCTCACATGCTAAGCGAGCGCTCTACCATTTGAGCTAATTCCCCAGCGATCGGCACATGTTCTCTAAATGAACCCAAAGTGGTACGGTGATGATATACTGATCTTTATTTGCACAGTGTGATTATATATAGTGAAAGTATCTCCAGGAGTAAAATGATTAAATCACGACCTCAATCTCAATTGACAATCTCTGTATTATATCAGAGGCCCTTTGCGGTACATATACTTATCTTTATTAGCATTTGTATCTGTACACACACGCACACAATCACACACACCACGTTTTCCAGCCCTCATGGTTCTTGGGGAATCCATACATGTGGAAACCCTTCTCGGACTGATTGGAGCATCCAAACGCTGCACTCCTACATTAAAACAAACCACTTTATCTCAACAACCTTAAAATAGGTACTGCTGGGATTTAAACCCAGGATTTCCTGTTTACTAGACAGACGCTTTGACCAACTAAGCCACAGCACCACGCTGATGTACATGTATATACAGAAGATCTGCTGCACAGGAAGTACAGGAAGTAGGAGCCTCTTTCTCAGAGCACACACAGAAAAAATAAGATTTTCTATTCCAACAATATACGTGATGTCCTCGCGTATGAATGAATGTTTCACTGATGCAGATTTTTACAGAACAACATCAACAACTCATAACTCCACAATGAGACTGTGTGACGTCACTGGAGATCAAAGGCATTTCCTGTCTTTCATTGATCTCCAACGCGACACTCTTTCATGTTCGCTTCAAATGGATGAGCTCAAGCGCACAAAGTCGCACAGAAATGTCCCTGGACTGATCATTGTAACTTTGTGTTATTGTTGTGTCTGATAAGTTAAGGACCATAAACTTTCTATGAAAGTGGATGAGTAGGTTAAAAAGTACTGAGACTGTCTCTCTCTCTCTCTCTGTTGTCCCTGCTATTCTTCATATTTGATCATAAAATCTTGAAGGTCATAATGACAACAAGCCCTCTTCTTGCTTACAGAAGACTCAACTATTTTAACACACATGGGGATCAACTGAGAGAGACTCATTCATTCAGAGACACACCTCACTATAAATCCTAGAGATGCTGGGGATTGAACCCGGGGCCTCATACATGCCTCATCTAACCTCGTACTTCTGACAGAAGCTGCTTTTCTTTCCTCTGATGCCAAAAACCAGGGGCCTTTACATCTTCAGTCTAACGCTCTCCCATGTTAGCACAGCGGAATCAGCTCAATGGGCAGGCTGCTGACTTAGTATGTATTAGTATCAATAAGTCTTGTCTTGTAAACAGGACATCCTGCATTCAAACCCCAGCAGTGCTTTGCTCTCAGTGGAGTTCCTGCATTCCAGCTTTTGCTTGCAGTTTCTGGACAAGACAAAGTGGTTGTTGCTGTGTTGAGCAGATGGAAATGTGGTGACTGCTTTTCACAGGAGACAAACTTTGGGAAGATATTGGCAATATAACACTAAGGGCTCGTCCAGGATTTGAACCCAGGAACTCTCACACCAGAAGCGAGAATCACAGCTTAGTCAGCATTGGTGGTTCAGTGGTAGAATTCTCACCTCCCATGCGAGAGGCCTCGGTTCAATTCCCGGCCAATGCAATGGTCACTGCTCTCCATGAAAAGCAGCAGTCAGCACTGCCTGGATACAACAGTGGTCAGGGCTGTATGTTTATACTGAAACACTGACAGCTCTCCTCCTTCTCACTCTTTTACTTACTCTGGGTTCCAGGCCTCGTTGGTGCAGCAGGCAGCGTGCCAGTCTCATAATCTGAAGGTGGTGAGATGGAGCCTCTCACTTTTAGTTCCACTTCCAGGCCATGGAAGCAATAATGAGAAGTCATTTCCACTGTGTGCTGTACAAGACAGAGAAACAACAAGATAAAGGTTTCTGCATCGCTGTTCAGTCACATCAACAGCAGGCTGCCATCCACAGTTCATCACTTTTATTTTCATTCCTTGTTCAAATCTTTATTTTTATCATTTAATATGTTTTGCTGTGTTTGAACTCCTTAGAGCTACAGAAAGAACAGGAGCTGTCGCACCACACAAGCATTTCAAAATAAAAGCCGATTTAGATTATTTTATTTGTATCATTAGCTCAGACCGCTCGGCTACACCACCACATACATTGGATAGTGAACAGCTAGCTGTTGCTAAAAAGCCATTAGCAGAGGATGGTTTAGATCCATCGACCTCTGGGTCATGGGCCCAGCACGCTTCCACTGCGCCACTCTGCTCATAGGACAACCGCTAAGAGAAGCACTTGTACAAAAGGAAGTCGTCTGTGTTTCATAATTGAAATGGTCAGTATTGTATTCTAAGAAGATGTTGTTGTCTTTGTCAGTCAGCACTGCCCCAACAAGTACCACTTACTGAATTCAACAGTCAAGTTAGTGCTCAAGTTAAGGTAACATTTGTGACTTTCAAATTACTTCCTCAACCCTCACCCGACATCACTGATAATACCTGCTGTCCTGGTGATTGAAGGACTGACATTCCTCATCTTTTTTGTCCAAATTCCAACCAGGACAACCCCAAAGAGCACTTATGCACAAAGACTTCATCAGTGTCTCTGATTGGAGTGATCCGAGTTAGGTCTGAAGAAAACATGGCTCCAAGACTTATTGTTGTTTCTGTAAATTAGCACTGAAAGTGGAAAAAGAGCAAAGAGCATCTCCTTTTCCTGTTCCATCAGTAACCATCAAAGGAGATGCTGATTCTGTGATGTCACAAAGGTTCTAACGACATCAAAGAGATCAAAGACTCCTCCCACTTTTTTGTCATGACCACCACAGTAGAGTGCACTCTGTTAAAGAAGCTCAAAAGGCAATCATGGTCCTGCCAGATACCTTTGAGTTCTGCAGACAGAAGCAACAACAAGACTGGAACTATTTGGACTGAACCTGGTTTGTCTGTATTACTTCCAAGGTAGGTTTGGTGGTCTACCAGGTCCAATTCTCTCCAGATGTCCCCAAACACACGCTTCTCTAAACGAACCCAAAGTGGTACCGTGATGCATATGCTGATCTTTATTTGCACGTGCGCAGTGTGATTATATATATTTTTATTTTGGCAGGTGACCAATTGTCTGCTAGTTTGTTCTCACGTCTTTGGCAGCTGTGAAAGTATCTCCAGGAGTAAAATTATTAAATCAATACCTTGTTTTAATTGACAATTTCTATATTATATCAGAGGCCCTTTGTGATGCATATACTTATCTTTATTTGCATTTGTATCTGTATACACACACACACACACAAACACATACACCTCCTTTGCCAGCCCTCATGGTTCTTGGGGAACATGTGGAAACCCTTCTCGGACTGATTGGAGCATCCAAATGCTGCACAGCCAACCATGGTATGATACTGATCTACAAAATGTTAGTTGTAACCAATTAACCATTACACAACTGAACATCATCTTTTTTTATTTATTTTTTTTATTTTGGTCTTTTAAAAGTGTGGGCGGTCAAAAGCTGACCAAAACAACTTTGTCTAGACAGGATGTCTATGTTTAGTTCACTTGTTGTGAACTTGTGGGATCTTCATCCTCTTTGGCATGATGTTTGTGTTTGTCAGTGTGTTTCGCTGTAGTTCTCCTGTGCATGTACTGTGATGTGACTCTGTCTGCCAGCTGGTATTTACATGGAATTATGGGGAGCCAATGACATCACAGTCACTTCAAAGGCAACTGAATCATTTCAAAGGCGATGGAATCTTGTCCCAGTAATGTCTTATAGAGCAGAAGACAGAGTTTTGTTTTTTTAATTATGTATTATATTATCTTCTATCCACGTTCATTATTCTAATTGACCACTAGCGTGCAGTTACAGTCTATTGGTGGAACACATCATGGATTCTAGGTCTCCCACATGTTTGTCACCTCGTCATGTTTGTTGAAGATGTGGTCTGAGCACGGCCTGGTCTTGAGACTGAGCAGTGGTTCTGCCTTGAGTGGCCTTTTGTTTTGGTGAACATCTACCACTGAGCTACAGCCGAACACGCTGACTGATTGCGCCACAGAGAAATGCAGAACTTTTCCTGTTGCAGCCTGCTATTCCAGCTAGAATTATCCTAAATATCTGCCTTTAAGGCCATCGTGAATGATTTCTAAATATCTTTGAAACCTGTTGATGGTGAACTCAGAGGTTGTTAAAGGAGCCTTTTTAAAGGGGCAAGCATGCCAGTACAGGGGAATTAGCTCAAATGGTAGCGCGCTCGCTTAGCATGTGAGAGGTAGTGGGATCGATGCCCACATTCTCCACAAGACTTTAGCTTACCTGAGCACTGACTTGGCTGTTGAATTCACTAAGTGCTCCTTGTTGAGGCAGTGCTGACTGACAAAGGCAACAGCAGGTTTGGTGGGAGCCATAACTGCCACCACAAAGTGAAAGTCGCAATTAATTACGCAACCTCAACGTTTACTTGAGTTTTGAATTTAATAGTGTTATTTCTTGGTGCTGTGTTAACTACCAAACACAACAAGTCATGGAATTGATGTCTTCTTAGACGTTAGATGACTTCAATTACAGAATCTATTGATTTACTCCAATCAGAGACACTGATTAATTCTTTGTCTTTCGTTCTGGTATTTCTATGCATATATTGTAAATACATATATATATATATATATATTATAATATAATGTATATTATTATATTATAATATATATTAAATAATGGCAGAGAGAGAGATGACCTGGCAGTGGTGGGATTTGAACCCACGCCAAGAGACTGGAGCCTGAATACAGCACACCTGTGTCACCCACCAAAGCTGTGTCCAAAGGTTTGAAGGAGTGAATGGCAAAAAGATGTCTTTGAAGCCATTTGGACACACAAGCAGTCAGCGTGCAGCATTCAACCTCACAATATTTCATGGTGTGGTTGAAAGAGGAGGCAGAATATTGGAAATGTAGGTCAAAACAAGCAGGTCATAAAAAGTCATTTGGCAAGAGTTATGGGGTACTTCGGGTGAGGTTAGGGTTAGGTCTACCCACGTTCATTATTCTAATTGACCACTAGCGTGCAGTTACAGTCTATTGGTGTAACACATCATGGATTCTAGGTCTCCCACATGTTTGTCACCTCGTCATGTTTGCTGAAGATGTGGTCTGAGCACGGCCTGGTCTGAGCAGTGGTTCTGCCTTGAGTGGCCTTTTGTTTTGGTGAACGTCTACCACTGAGCTACAGCCGAACACGCTGACTGATTGCGCCACAGAGAAATGCAGAACTTTTCCTGTTGCAGCCTGCTATTCTAGCTAGAATTTTCCTAAATATCTGCCTTTAAGGCCATCGTGAATGATTTCTAAATATCTTTGAAACCTGTTGATGGTGAACTCAGAGGTTGTTAAAGGAGCCTTTTTAAAGCGGCAAGCTAAGCTTGCATGTTAGCATGCCAGTACAGGGGAATTAGCCTGTGAGAAAGCTCAAAGCTGTGTCCAAACGTTTGGAGGAATGAATGGCAGAAAGATGTCTTTGAAGCCATTTGGACACACAACCAGTCAGCGTGCAGCATTCAACTTCACAATATTTCATGGTGTGGTTGAAAGAGGAGGCAGAATATTGGAAATGTAGGTCAAAACAAGCAGGTCATAAAAAGTCATTTGGCAAGAGTTATGGGGTACTTCGGATGAGGTCAACTCTGACTGAGAGTGAAGCTCTGCTGGGGTTTGAATGCAGAATGTCCTGTTTACAAGACAGACACTTTAAGCAGCTCAGCATCAGTACTGCCAGTTTGTGTCTGTATCGTAGAGGAAGAAAACACAAAGGTCTGTCACAAAGGTTCTAATGACATCAAAGAGATCAAAGACTCCTCCCACTTTTTTCTCATGACCTCCACAGTAGAGTGCACACTGTTAATGAAGCTCCAAAGACAATCATGGTCCTGCCAGATAACTTTGAGTTCTGCAGACAGAAGAAAGAACCAAACTGGGCCAGGAGCCACATGTTTGTTGGATCAGGAATCCTGAAATGTCTCTCTTTTGTGCAGTCAGGATGTCCAAGCAATCTCAGACTGTCCCTGTTTTACCAGCAGCTCTACAAGTGAATTGGTCTTTTTCTTTGTCCTCAGTAAAATAAACTGCATTTAAAAGCTTCACAATATGAACAAGCTTCCAATGACAACCGTCCCAAGTAAAGTCTCCATATTGTTCAACTTTTGCTCCTACATTAAAACAAACCACTTTACCATCAACCTCAGCTGCAGTATACATATTACACTTCCATTACCAGATCCTCTGTATATACATCTGCTTCAGAGTGGTGCTGTGGCTTAGCTGGTCAAAGCGCCTTTGTAATTTCAACCCACCCACCCCCATGTGAAAACATGCAGTGTTTGGCAGGGGGCACACACAGCCCATCACTGCAGTTCAGCAGGTCTGACTGAAAACATACTGTAAAGTATGAACCACAGCACTGCTGGGGTTTGAATGTGTAGGGTGCGAGAGGTCAACACTTGTGCTCCTCACAGTTGTGTGTCACTTGTGTGTCTGAAGAGCTGCTGCCTTTGATACATCGCCTGATGATGTCACAATACTCACAGAATGAAACTCCTCCTTTGAAGCTGCTTTGAAGAATTTCCAAAATCACATGTGATTCAGATGTAAACACAAAGGCTGCCTCACTGTCACCATTCAGAACAGCTGAGAAGCTGATTGATACAAATACATGCTAAGCCAGCAGCCTGCCCTTTAAGATAACTTAGTATGTGCTAACTAATTCAGGTGTTCTTAACCCCCACACCCTAAAAACTGATAAAACTTGTCATTGACTTCTCAAATCACCAACACTAGCCCAACAAATAGCACTTACTGCTCTCAGAACACAAGTCTGTGCTTCAGTTCGGGAAATGTTGACGAAAAATTCACTCACTCAGCTGATCTGAAGAAATCTATCAAAACTGGTTTTAATACCATCCAGGACAACCACAAAGAGAAGCACTTGTACAAAAGGAAGTCGTCTGTGTTTCATAATTGAAATGGTCAGTATTGTATTCTAAGAAGATGTTGTTGTCTTTGTCAGTCAGCACTGCCCCAACAAGTAGCACTTACTGAATTCAACAGTCAAGTTAGTGCTCAAGTTAAGGTAACATTTGTGACTTTCAAACTACTTTCTTATCCCCCACCACCCATATCACTGATAATATCTGCTGTCCTGGTGATTGAAGAAAGGAAGGAATGGCATTCCTCTGCAGATTCCACAGAGATGGGATTCGAGTTTATATGCTGCAGCTCAGCTAGCTATGAGCAGAGTGGCGCAGCGGAAGCGTGCTGGGCCCATAACCCAGAGGTCGATGGATCGAAACCATCCTCTGCTAATGGTGTTTTAGCAACAGCTAGCTGTTCATTATCCAAACTTTGTTATATGTGAAGATGACATCGTTACAATCGTAACTGAAAGGCATCAAAGGCATTTCCTGTCTTTCATTGATCTCCAACGCTACACAGATGCATATGTCACACTCTTGTTCACGTTTGCTTCAAATGGTTGAGTGCATGCGCACAAAGACACACAGAAATGTCCCTGGACTGATCACTGTAACTTTGTGTTATTGTTGTATCTGATAAGTTAAGGACCAGAAACTTTCTATAAAAGTGTATTAGCAGGTTAAAAAGTACTGAGACTTCCACCTGCAGTCTATCTAATGACCACCAGGGGGCGGCTCCACTCTGTGACACAATTATCAATGTGATCAGCTGTTTACTGAAAGGCTGTGAAGCCCACCAGAGACCTGCTGTGTTTAGTTCACTTGTTGCTGTGTGTAGTTGGAACAGCAGGCTGCAACATCATGTCTCTGTGGGGCGATTGGTCAGCGCTTTTGGCTGTTAACTGAAAGGATGATGGTTTGAGCTCACCCAGGGACGTGCTTTGTCTTATCCACTGGAATTATAGTGGACACGTGGAACCCCAAGATTTGATCTGGAGAAGGTATATGACCGGGTTCACAGGGATGTTCTGGAGTATGGAGCCATCCCATCACTATATGACAATAAGCTTCCCTTTCCCCGAGACAACTACAGGGTGTAACAGATGTACAGCTGTGGTGAGGACGGGTTACAGGTCTGGAGGACTTTGGCACCATCGGCCTGAGATATGCAGGATTTCAGGATTTCTGGAAGGAAAACAAACGTGAAAAACACAAAGTTCAATTGTAGACACACAGTTAAACTGCAATGGCCGGGAATCAAACCCAGGTCAACTGCTTGGAAGGCAGCTATGCTCACCACTATACCACCATTGCATATGAAGGGGGAAAATCACAGCCCTTTTGTATGACTCAGAGTTTATTGAGCCTCCTACCTGGGACAGCTGTTTGTCCTTTTCTAATTAGCCTAAAAGCTGCCAAACATGCCAGTTAGCTCAGCTGGTTAGAGCATGGTGCTAATAATGCCAAGGTCATGGGTTGTTTTGTTGGCTTATTTTTACAAATCAACCAGCTAACAGCATTGGCTTTAAGTTTTCATGGAACTCCTGCAGAAGAAGTTACATGAGTTTATCTCAACAACCTTAAAGCAGGCACTGCTGGGATTTGAACCCAGGATCTCCTGTTTACTAGACAGGCGCTTTGACCAACTAAGCCACAGCACCACGCTGATGCACAGCAATGTACAGAGGATCTTAAAATATTTCAACATAAGTAGCCTGGGTTCAATTCCCAGTCAGAGAAAATGGCTTTATTTCATTTAAAATACAGGTCATTGTCAAAACGCCCTAATATGATGCTGTCATCCACGTACACTACAATGTGTTAAATACAGCATGCTAGCATGGTCGCATCTCCCATATGGTCTAGTGGTCAGAATTCCTGGTTTTCACCCAGGCGGCCAGGGTTTGAGTCCTGGTATTACAACAATGGACCTACCACTAGCAGGCCCCACGTTGGGTGAGAAGCACTTTCTTGGAAGCCCAACAATGAGTTGGAGAATCTTCAATTCACAGTTGAAACATTTATTAAGGTCACCGGTAAAGTAAGGCAGCACTGGGTTTGAAGTGACAGAGCTCCCCCAGGATCTCTGCCAGAAAGAGCCCTGATATCTGGAAAAGTTTCACATTTATCTTCTTGAGCTGGGTCTGCCCCGAACAGAGGTTGGACTTTCACACAACCAAATGTAACTGTCAGTCAGATGTACAAAGATGTCATTTACAAACAGTTTGTACTAACAGTTAGTTGAGGAATCAGTTGAATGAAGACAGATGTGACTTAAAGATCTTTCCCAGAAGGCCCTCAGACAAAGAAGCTGGGTAACATAACAGACTGTCAGGAGTGGTATTTCAACCCTCAATTCCAGAGGAGACTGTCACCTGAACACAGCACCTTCTACAGCTGCTATCAAAAGGCTTGTTGGGGAAATCCATCCACGGTTTTAATGTAGGACTATTCATCTACCTGTGTCTACCTGAGCTTCATTAACAGTGTGCACTCGATGGTAATTGAGGGATCAGAGTGTTGGAGAGCAGAACTCTTTCCTGTGCTTCAGATACACTGTTTGGTTCTGAGCTGATCATTAATAATCAATGAATGACCAATAAGCCTCTCAGCTGCTCTGAATGGTGACAGTGGGGCAGCCTTTGTGTTTACATCTGAATCACATGTGATTTTGGAAATTCTTCAAAGCAGCTTCAAAGGAACGCTTTCCAGCTGCTCCAGGTGAGGCTTGAACTCACAACCTCAGCATCACTCTGCAGGTTACTGTCATCTAAGAACTGCGCACTGGCCAATTGTGTCACGCTTCTGCTAACACACATCACAGGAACACATCCAGCAGTAGAAGGTTCAGGTTTGAACCAGCTCGAGGGATCTACTTTCCTGTAGCTTACTTCCTATCCAGCAGGACTGACAGCTTCATGTGGGATTCTCACAGAGATGATTCAAACCTGATCACAGTGATCAGTATGGATATACAGTATGTTTGCTGTCAGTGGAGGAAACTCTCAGACAGGACTAATAGTCATGTTTGGGATGTTCCTGGATTTGAGTTGAATGAGTGTAAATTCTCTCTGATTTTAACACACGTTAACGTCATGGACCAACATGGATCGTTGGTCAGATTATGAGACTGACACGCTGCCTACGAGGGCTGGAACCCAGAGAAAGTAAAAGAGTGAGATGGAGGAGAGCTGTCAGAGTTTCAGTATAAACATACATCATACAGCCCTGACCACTGTTGTATCCAGGCAGAGCTGACTGACTGACAATGGGACATTAACATTGACCACGTGGCCTAATGGACAAGGCGTCTGACTTCGGATCAGAAGACTGAGGGTTCGAGTCCCTTCGTGCCACTTCGGCCACACTACCATACATTTGTGTAGAATAAGAACTAAGGAAAGGTTCTCTGACTTAAACAGGTTCATTTCAATGTTGTTGAGAGATGTGAATTTGAAGCCTTCACTGTGGGACTTTGGAGAAGTGGATGGTGAACAGAACATCCAGCATTAAGGGGAACATCCAGCCAAAATAGACTACAACATTTCGCGTCCACAGGGGTAGGGGTATGATTCTCGCTTTGGGTGTGAGAGGTCCCGGGTTCAAATCGTGGACGAGCCCTTGGTGTTATGTTGCCAACATCAGTGCCTGACCATCCTGACTCTTACCAAAGTTTGTCTCCTGTTAAAAAATGGTAATCACCGAATTTCCATCTGCTCCACACAGCAACAAACACAAAACTACTGTCTCTCTAGTCCAGAGACTGCAAACAAAAGCTGTAATACAGGAAGTGATGGCAGGACCATGATTGCCTTTGGAGCTTCATTAACAGTGAGCACTCTATGGTGGAGTTCATGAGAAAAAGTGGGAGGAGTCTTTGATCTCTGTGATGTGACGCCCTGAACCCATAACCTTCTTGTTGTGAAGAAGCATTGCAGCTTATGTTAAAAATTATTTATTTCCTTTAAGAAATGTACGGCTCTATCATCTATGATAAGCTGCTTATGTAGTTGGACTAAAGATAACTCAGCTGTTACTGAATCATCTGTAGCTCAGTCAGTGGAGCATCAGGAAGCTGCTAAAGCTGCTGAACTATCAAGGGGATGTAGCTCAGTGGGAGAGCGCATGGTTACCATGCTAGCTAGCCTACCGTAGCTCAAAGCTTTTGATCCAGTGAGACATTTATAAGCAGTTAGAGCACATTGAACAGAACCTGTTGAAGTCAGAGAAGCCTTCCTGATTTCATGTTGTCTAACTTACTGACACTTGAATAGTGGAACTGCAGACAGCGGACACATCATATGAGGGGCTCCTCTGGGATTTACACACAGAACCTCTTGCACCCAAAGTCAGAATCATACCCCTCGATCAGGGGTCTGCAACCTTTATTTATTTAACCTTGATTGCCATTATTTAGTTTGATATTGATTAAGAAAAACCAATAACATCCAACCACCACCCAAAACAGAGCTTCATGATGACCCTGTAGTTGGCACACACCCTCTGGTCCCCCTTCTTGAAGGGCTGTTCATCATTATTTGTTTGTGTGTAGCTGTTCTGTTCTTAATGTTGGATCTTTCTTGTCAATAAAGAACGCTTGAATAAAGATCAGAATGAAAAGTACAATTTTTTCAATAATTTAAAAAACCTTATCAATGGCTTGTTGGTCTAGGGGTATGGTTCTGGCTTTGGGTGCGAGAGGTCCCCGGTTCAAATCCCGGACGAGCCCTTCGTATGACTTGTCCAATGATCTAACCCCCTTCTGCTGTGGACATTTTACCTCCTTCACTTTGCAGCAAAACATTTCCAATATTATCTTTTTTAAACATTGATTCAATGTGGTCCTTAACCTGCAATATGCCCTTTAAGGTAACATTTGTGACTTTCTAACTACTTTCTTAACCCTCCACTCTCCATATCATTGATAAAACTTGCTGACTTTTGGGTTTGTTTGTTTTTTTTATATTGTTCAAAATAAACTGAAATAAAATCAAATGGTGATGTGTGTCCATCTAAAATAATGGGAAATAGTGATGTGAAATGTGATGTGAAGAAATTAAATGGATCATCAGAAAAACACGTCCTGTTGCACCACAGAGTATGTGAGCGTTTACCAAAAGTGCAAACAGATAATCTGACCCTGACGTGAGTTGAACACGCAACATTCTGATCTGGAGTCAGACGCGCTACCATTGCGGCACAGAGTCTCTCAGAAGCGCACAACTGTAGGAGTTGAAACGCAGCAAAACATATTAAATGACCAAAATAAAGATTTGAAGAAGGAAATACACATAACAGTCTGTGTTTTTTGTCAATTTTTTGTCAGACATGTCAAGATGGCTCAGTGGTCTTTTGGAGCCCACTGAGAGACGTGCTGTGTTTAATCTACTTTCTCTTATCCAGCATATATCGACCAACAATGACTGCTAGAGTCAAATATCTTAACATCAGTTTGAACCAACATGATCCTTAGGTCGCTGGTTCAACTCCGGCTCGAAGGAGGTCTTTGTTTTCATCGGCCTTATCCAGCAGAGTGATGAGTCTACAGACAGGAGGTGACCACTGTTGTATCACTTTTCATGTAGAGCAGCTGTGTTTTATATTGCAAGCAGCACTGAGTTTCTAACATTCAGGAAATCCCAGTCTTCCACAAGACAGGCAGAGACAGGCTGGAACTACAAAGCCTCTTCAGTTTTCAACAGCATTGTCATCCATTGGAGGACTGTTTTGAGCTTCATCAGCCTCCTCACCAGGATGAGCATTCTGGGAAGTAGTGGAGTCAGGGTCAGGTCCTATGACAGTTGTTGCATCAGCTACATCATCCATTTAACGTTTTTGTTTGGCAGAACGAATCCTCATGTTTCCCTCAATGAAGGAAAGATTGGTTGGCACGAATGGGTAGGTTTTCATGTTTGAGAACTCTGCTTCAACAGCAGCAGCTGTTGCTGTCAATAAGGATCTTTCCCATTTGGGTTCCTTGAAGTTATGGTGGCCACTGATGCAACACTCCGTAGCAGCACCACTCTGATGTACAGGGATGTATTTTGGATCTGAAAATACCCCCAACATATGTGGCTGACCATCATGACTCTTACCAAAGTTTCTTTAGCATATAATAAACTGTCACATTAACTGTCACATGAATGTGCTGTGTGTAAATAATGAAAAAAAAAAAAAAAAAAACGCCACAAATGTTCCATCAGTAACCATCAAAGGAGATGCTGATTCTGTGATGTCACAAAAGTTCTAATGACATCAAAGGGATGAAAGACTCCTCCCACTTTTTTGTCATGAACTCCACAGTCAGCATGGCTCGTTGGTCTAGGGGTATGATTCTCGCTTAGGGTGTGAGAGGTCCCGGGTTCAAATCCCGGACGAGCCCGTCTGTTGCCTTTCAGTCAATAGGGGTGCTAACCGTTACACTATGGAGCTGTGTGACGTTTGCTGTCTGGTTGTTGTTTGCAGTATCTTAGCAACTGAAGCAGGAGCAATGGTAGCTTTGTGGCTCATGCTGTGCTGAGGAGAAGGGATATTGGTGATTGACTGCTTTTCACAGGAGACAAACTTTGGTAGGAGGGTTAGATGATGGTCAGCCACTTACTTTGCAATATTTTCAGATCCTCCGTACATCTTGGTACTTCTTTGTACTACTTTTGTGGTGCTGACATAACATGATGTTCTATCTGTCACCATCTTTGCTGGTCCATGATTATGATGCATATAATGATCTTCATTTGCACGTGCACAGCGTGATTATATATATTTTTATCTTGGCAGGTGACCAATTGTCTGCTAGTTGGTTCGCACGACTTTGGTAGCTGTGAAATCCCACTTCTGACAGAAACCACTTATCTTCCACCTCTCCTGCTGTGAGGTGTGTTTGGGGACAAAGGTATTTTGGTCAACACTTTTCAAAGACTACAATTCCTTTCATTGCACACCTGCAGGGTTCGGTGGAACCTGAATCTTACACTGAAACTCCCTTCACATATAGACAACCTGGTTTGTCCATTCTACATGTGTGAGGAAGTGCAAGTTTTGAGCCTGTGTGCGATCTAATCAGGCAGTCAGTCTCTTCAGACACACAACTGTGAGGAGCACAAGCGTTGACCGACACAGACGTGGTTTCAGAGACAGACTGAAAGTGATTAACACAGTTATTAATGTGATAGTTTCTTTTTTGCTAAAGAAAATCCTTTGTTATTTGTCTCAGTGGACTTGGCTCATCATATTTTGCTGACTAACTGGTATTGGAGTTGTGTAGAAAAAACAGAAAGATCTGACAACAGCTTTGAAAGCAGATACAGTCGGTCCAGATAAACTTTGAATTAACCTTAAACAGGTTCCAAGGATATTTAGAGAATGTTCAAGAAGGACCAACATGGACAGGCAGGATTCGAACCCACTACAAAGAGCTGACATTCAAAAACACCCACACATAAAGTAACCATTAAAGCCCTGCATGGAGTCATCATGAGCAAACACCAGCTGCTGTTCTCACCCAGGTGGCTGCTACATGGGTTAACCTTGTGACTGTGTCAGCAAAAACGTTTTTCTGTTAGGAACTCCTGAATGACTTCAAGGACTTTGTAGCTGGCCAGTACGGGGATTGAACCCATGACCTGGTGTGATTAGCATGTATTAGTATCAATAAGCTTCTCAGCTGTTCTGAATGGTGACAGTGGGGCAGCCTTTATGTTACATCTGAATCACATGTGATTTTGGAAATTCTTCTAAGCAGCTTCAAAGGAGGAGTTTCATTCTGTGAGTATCATGACATCATCAGGTGATGCGTCAAAGGCAGCAGCTCTTCAGACTCACACATCACTTCAAACAGTTGAGGAAGTGACACACAACTGTAGCAACCTGGCTAGTTCAGTCGGTAGAGCATGAGAGTCTAAATCTCAGGGTCTTGGGTTTGAGCCCCATATTGGGTGATTAAATAGCTTTACAGACCCAAAGTTACCCAGCAGAACTCTGCCTCTGCCAGCTGGCCTTCTTCAGCAGTGGATCCTGGTGCCATGTGTTCACCAGGCAGGTGATACACACTGAATGGACACACACACCCTCATATACAGTTAACTGCAATGGTTAGAGTGTGGTGCTGACAATGCCAAGGTCATGGGTTCAATCCCCCTATTGACCACATGCAGCATCTCAGAATGTGATACCTTTTACTCTGTCTGTATGAAACCCCATAGACTTCAACACACTTTGACTTGATTTTCCAACCAGTGAAGCCGGTAGACTGCAGGTGGAAGTCTCAGTACTTTTTAAAAAATGCACAATAAAAATAAAAAAGATAATTAAAAGCAATTTAACACAAGAAAAGTCAGACCGAACCTGAACGCTCCACCTGGACTCAGGTTCTGATTGGACCTCAGCTGATGTTAATCAGTGCAATCAGAGCAGAGAGCAGCTCCGGTATAAAACCAGACCAGCTGCCTGCAGACAACAGACCAGACCTTCAGTCTGCTGAGGATCATTGGAGCTGCTGGACTCCAACATGGTGCTGGGACTGTCTCTGAGGTTGGGACTTGGTTCACCTTTCAGTTCATACTGATGTTCTGAAGCTGAAGTAACTTTGTCTGTTTCAGGTTTTCTTGGATGTGTCTGCTGTTCAGCAGTGCTTCTGCTTTTCCTGCAACAAAAGCAGGTAAAGACTTTGAGTTTCACTTTATTGGTCCAGGCCTTCAGTTTCAGGATAGCCCAACTGGTCTTGGTGCTTCATGAGTTGATGCTCCTCCTGATCCTGCTCTTCTCTGTCCAGATTACAAATACCCCTACACTGGTTCCTGGAGCTCCAGCAGTGGTGCTGGATCACCAAACCTTCCTTCTGGAGGTTCACGTCCTCCCCTGATGCCGCAGCTTGGACCATCAGTCCAACAGCCCAGCGCTCCATCCAGACCTCTGATGCCTCAGGGTGGAAGCCACATCAGCCCGGTCCACCATGGACAGAACACTCCAGGATCTCCTGGGCAGCCTCAGCCTGGTTCTGGACTTGGTGATGTGGGTTCCCTCTCTGGTTCTCTAGTCCAACCATCTGGTTCTGGATCACCTCCTGCAACAAAAGCAGGTAAAGACTGAGTTTCACTTTATTGGTCCAGGTCTTCAGTTTCAGGATAACCAAACTGGTCTTGGTGCTTCATGAGTTGATGCTCCTCCTGATCCTGCTCTTCTCTGTCCAGATTACAAGTATCCCTACACTGGTTCCTGGAGCTCCAGCGGTGGTGCTGGATCACGAAACCTTCCTTCTGGAGGTTCACATCCTCCCCTGATGCCGCAGCTTGGAGCTCCAGTCCAACAGCCCAGCGCTCCATCCAGACCTCTGATGCCTCAGGGTGGAAGCTACGTCAGCCCGGTCCCACCATGGACAGAACACTCCAGGATCTCATGGGCAGCCTCAGCCTGGTTCTGGACTTGGTGGTGATGTGGGTTCCCTCTCTGGTCCTCTATTCCAACCATCTGGTTTTGTGGTTGGTTCTGGATCACTTTCTTGGGACATTGAGCCTGCAGGTGAAGCCCGTGTCCAGTTCCCTGACCCCAGCACCTGGCTGCCTTCTCGTTCATTCCCAGACTTTGGCGTCTGGGGCTCCGGCGGTGCAGCAAGACGGGCTCCAGTGAGACGTCCCCTCTGCTGCCGCCAACCTTCATCATCCAGCAGAGGAGCGGCTACCTGCGAGCACGAGAGGGCCAGACCCCACATGAACTACTCCCCAGAGTACCCTCTGCCCCTCTCTGAGGAACCAGAAGAGCCAACCCAGCTTCCCCCAAAGACCGGGTCCAAAGGAGGTCTTCAGAGCTCCAAGCAAGAATCCAGGACCCCTTAAATAAAGAACCTGATCCAGTCTGTTCAATTAAAAATAACAGAATATTTGCTTGTTGGCTCTTTGGTTTTGTTTCTCAGCTGGTTCCTCAGACGTTGACTTAAACCTCCATGTGACTCTTCTGTGGTGCACTTCCTGACGGTGATGCTTCAGCTCAAAGGAAAATGAGTTCAAAACCTAAAATGAGCTGGAATCACTTTACATGTGAATAATGCTGGTCAGCTAGAACTGACCAGAACTGCTAGAACTTGAACAGGTTTCTTTGAATGTGATTGTAAATGTCTTACTGAATGACAAAAGTGGTTTGCCAGATCATTCAAGCCGCACATCTTTCTCCCCTCATGTATTGTTGGCCATTCTGCACTTAAGATGTTCTATCTTTGGTCAACTTTCCTGGTCTGTGTCACAGGACATCCTGCATTCAAACCCCACCACTGCTTCACTCTCAGTGGAGTTCCTGCACATCAATTAAACAAACTGAGGAAAAAACATCAGTTCCTGTATTAAAACCTTTACCTGCAGCATCTAGAGAAGAGAAACTGTGTTTAGTGGTTGGTGCTGTGTTTAGCAGAAAGACATGTGGTGATTGCCTCTTTTTACAGAAGACAGACCTCAGTAAGAACCCTGGCAGTCCCCTGGACATAAATATGTTATCATGCACCTG